>NC_081788.1:4895322-5097822 GCF_963082965.1 Carassius carassius
CAGTCACTTTCAAGCACTTCCAATGACATTTCAATTTTCCAGCACTTTACAACTGTGGTAAATTACCCGTTTACATATATACTCTTATCTTAGTTTAAAGAACAGACACAAATTACTTTGTAAATCGTTTGGATTTTTTAAAGGCACATTAGCAATTTGCATTGTTTTAAACAAAGTGGCGCATTAGGACCGGTACAAAAAGTTTGTATGAAGTCCTTACATTTTATTGTCCTTAGAGTTGTCCATTTTATTGTCCTTTAGTGACAACGACGATGAATGTCGATTATATTTTTGGTGGGGGAATGACACTTCATATTCTTACATCCTTCAATAAGTAATTTAATAGCATGAAACAAGATGGTTATCCAATTCGGGATTTAACATGCAGAACTGAGCAACAGAGCTCATTAATGACTGATGATTCCACTGCATCTCGCGGACAACATCACAAATTAATTCTTGTTTACATCGTTGCGCTGTTTATGATGACGATATTCGAGAGAGTCCTGTCCAGTGAGCGCATGATCTGAACACAACTGTAGGGTTCAACGCAGTGTGTGATTAATTATAATGCCAATAATACCTGGGGAACCCTGCATAAAGATTGTATGCATTGTGAACCGATCCTAAATGTATACCACATTAACACTTTTCAGGTAAGCAGGGTTTTTATTTTTTATTTTTTCCTTCTCCTTCATTGGAGGGCACGCGTTAATAAAGAGCACACTGCGGCCACACGCACGGACTTGAGCAGGAGTTGCTTATTTTATGAAAACAATGATTAACCATTCAGTAAGAAGCAATTTATCATGAAATCGATGCACTGCATTTTCAAGCACTTTATCTAAATCCAAGCATTTTTTAAAAAACCAAAAGCTGTAGTCGTCTGGGGCCTCATTTATAAAGCGTGCGTACGCACAAAACGGGGCTGGAAACGTACGTACGCCAGTTCCCACGCAAAGGTTGTGATCTATAAAAAACAAACTTGACGGGAGAATGTGCGCACCTTTAAGCAAACTTTGAGCCGTGCGTACGCACATTCTGGAGACAAAGGGAATTGGCGACACCGATGGTGAGGTCGTGAACTGAAGTTAGATTGTAGAAAATAAATGTGAGAAGAACGATTATAAGAATGAATGACATTTAATTTTCACTCCATTTCATACGTTATATCCACATTATCATGAAGATTAAATCCAACAGTGTTATTTGTGCCGATTGTTTTAGGCTATATACATCTAGTAAAATCCAAACGTAATTCAAAATGTATTAAAAGTAAAATAAAATAATAATCAGCGCTGCCTTACAGTCACATTGTCCACAACGGGAGCACAGGAGGACATGGCGCGATACATGTGATAGCCTACAGAATAGCATGAAATACCCTTTTATTAGAGAACTGCAGAACACAGTGTAAAAAGGAAATATTTTCCTTAATGTACATAGCCTATATCATAAAATGTCAAAGTCTGCAAATACAGTCATGAAGCACAATCGCTACTCATCATCGGTCCTAACTATTACGGTGTTCATTACAAAACCGTCAAGAAGCATGTGTTCACTATAACATTTGCGTCTTAAATTTTCGCCCACAAATTAATTAAGTGATTTTGTCAAGGTGTTAACGATCCGTCTATTTGCTAGAAACATATAAATTCTCCGGTGACCCGGGTATGTAATGCTTCATGATGGCACTCCTGGCACTGTTGGAGGATTACGCTAATGGCAGAATAAGGAGAGAACGAGTTTTCAGGGACCATGATGATTTCCTGGCCCATGATGATGACTGGCTAATAAGCCGATTTAGATTCCCTAGAGCTGTGCTCTTGGATCTATGTGCTGAATTGGGTCCAGTATTAGAGAGGGCAACACGCCGGAACCATGCCATCCCAGTCCAAATACAAGTCCTCACCACTCTGGGGTTCTTGGCAACCGGCTGTTTCCAGCGGGAATTGGCAGACAGGTAAATTAATAATATAAAAAAACAATAAGTAATCCTCAAATTTGTCTCTAAGACCTTTTTGTATATGAAATAATTCTATTGGAATCTATCATCTCACCCTATAGGTCTGGTATATCACAGCCGTCCCTGAGTGCCATAATATCTGTCGTTTTAAATGGTATACTTAATATGGTTAGTCGATACATCAGGTTCCCCTACACTGTGCGAGAACAGGCCGAAATTAAAACGCAATTTGCAGCAATGTCTGGTTTCCCAAATGTAATCGGCGCAATTGACTGCACTCATGTTGCTATAAGGGCACCATCTGAAAATGAATTTGCTTATGTTAATAGAAAGCATGTGCATTCTATTAATGTGCAAATCATATGTGACTCCAACATGACCCTCACAAACATTGTGGCACGCTGGCCTGGTTCAACACATGATTCCTTTATCTTGACACATAGCAGTGTAGGGAACAGACTAAATGCAGGCGCAGTACGTGATGGCTGGCTTCTTGGTGAGTTTAACAATATTAAAAAGTAGAAACTGTAACAATTTTGTTTTTAATATAATTATAACCTGCAGGCGACAGTGGCTACCCCCTGAGACGCTGGCTCCTCACCCCATTTTTAAACCCGCAGAGGAAACTCATTATAACGAGGTCCACTCTCGTGCCCGCGCAGTTGTGGAGCGTGCCATCGGCATCCTGAAATGCAGATGGCGTGCTCTGGATGCCTCGGGTGGCAGACTTTTATACCATCCAGCAAAAGTGTGCAAGATTGTCAGGGCGTGTGGTGTTTTGCACAATATAGCACTGAGAAACGGTATTCCTCTCCCTCCTGATCTCCCTCTACCCCAGCATTACGACCCCGAGCCACAGCCCCCTGGCCGACAAGAGGGATATCAACGAGGTGCAAGAATCCGTGAGGATGTCATGCGGCGTTTGTAAAGAAAGACAAAACTCAAGGTTCATGTTTTAACTGCATCTTTTAATGATTGTGCAATTTCTTGCATCACTTCTCTCATCTGCCGTAGCTCATCTGCAACCCTGTTGACAGCGTTTATTGTCTCTCGCTGTAACTGCAGGACTGCGTCAGTGAGTACCCGACCACTTTTGGACGTGCCAGACGCAGAAGGGGCACTGCTTTGAGCCGGACGCTGTGCATCTGCATCTGAGAACCCTGAACCCTGAACCTCCTGTTCATTTACAGCTTCAGACTCCGGAAGGACTGGAGGACAAACAATTGGCAACATTTATCCATTTATCACCCCACACACTCAAATGTACAGCGTTAATGATTAAAAATCGGTTTAACCTTGCTCCTCTGTGGTTTCAGTCACGTCAGTGTCTCCCTCCTTTTCCGACACAATACCACACACGCTGACCTCCCCAATTATAGCCGCGATTTTGCTGTCCACTGATGTGAGATCAGCTGTACATGGGCCCCCACCAGTTGCAGCCACGCTCTGGCGGTGGGAGGACAGTTTTCTCTTTGCCTCCACCTTGAATGAATGAGAATCTTTATTTTGCATACTGTAAGCACATGTAAATAAAACTTTTTGAAAATCAATATTGCTATTTATATAGGTATATAGCCTAATAAAACACAAATGTAATATGTTGGTAAAAAAAAAATTTGTATACCTTCAGGTCGGACCATTTTTTCTTTAATTCTGCAACTGTCCGTTCTGTCCCACTGACACAATTGACGGCAGAAGCAATACTTTGCCACTCGCACTGCTTCTTTTTATTAGTGACCCCACTGCTGTGGCCACCAAATAACACAGTTTTCCGAGCCTCCACCTCCCCTACAAGTGTTTCAATCTCAGTATCTGAGAAATTACGTTTTTTTCCTCTTTTCTCACCTGTCGCCATTATTAAAATTAGGCTAACAGAAATGCACGTTTTCACTTTCTTGGATTAATTAATTGGCGGGTCGCATGCCAGTTTTCCAGGTATATATGGGATTCCACTCTCATTTACATGCTGATCAGCAATCATGAGGTGATTTGCATTGACTATTTATGGTTAAAAATGGGCGTGTACAGGGCGGGATATGAGGCTGGTTCACGTACGCACATCTGCGGGTGATCTGTGATTTATAAAGGGAACATTGCTTACAGGTGTGCGTACGCACGGTTTTATAAATCGGAATATTTTTTGCCGTACGCCATTTTTGGCTTTTGGGCGCACGTAAACTTTTAGTAAAGATCCTACGCATAGTTTTATAAATGAGACCCCTGAACTCCAATCAATCTTGCGGTACTTGCTGATAATCCAATTAGTCTGTACGTGGTAACCAATCAGACTGACCAATAAGAGCAAATAGGCTCACTGAAAGGAGGGATTTAGAGAGAATGAATCTTATAACTAATCATGTGTGAATCATTGGAAAATAAGGTGATATAAAATGCATATTTTTAGTAAACAAAAGTGTTTTTTTTTCTTTTACCTTGCATGCATGTAAACCTATTTTAGGACAATGTGATTAAATTGAAGCTTAAAATATGTACTAACTGTAGTTCAAAAAGTATAAAATTGAACAATTAAACAAGTAAAACAACATTTTCAACTCGCTGCCCACACAACCAAACACATATGGCCCACTGCAAAAAAAATTAACTGATCCCGTATTGTTGGGTTAATAACTTAGTACTCAGAAGCTAGATTGTTAAATGTATTTATTGAATGAACTAGGGCTGTGCGATATGGACAAAAAAAAAAAAAAAACCTAGTGCGATTTCTTTGATCAATTTTGCGATTTCGATTTTAATCACAATTTTGACACACATAGATATGCTTTATAGTCATAAATGCATTCAGGATGAATTTGAAACATATTTCCAAAAGAAAACCGATTAGAGCTTTATCAAAAAGTTGTAACGTCTCTTGAACAGACATAAGTCAAAATAATCACTAAAGTAAAGGTGTAACAAAATTTCTAGACTTATGGCAAAAAATATTTAAATAAATAAATCCCGTGTCCAGAGACCTTTTTCTTTTTTGACATACATTGTTCATAGAGCCCATTAATTGTAGCGGTGCCTCAGGTGTACATTATACAGGTTCACACGTAGGCCTACTCCGTTTGCAGTGTGTATAGTATGTGTATGCGGTGTAGAAGCAGCAGCGAGAGCACATTAATGTAATGCGAAAGCACATTGAAATAATGCACGAGCGTGAACCTCTCTGTTCGCATGAAGATTTCCTTTGCTCTGTCACAAAACCAGACGTGCTTGCTCCGATACACGCTGCTCTGCCCGGAGAGACTGTGCGCACTTAATACGTGTCTTCTCTCACTCAAACTGCGTCCTGTGCACTCACAACTCTCTCTACGGGGAAGTTGTGGCCTAATGGTTAGAGAGTCGGACTCGCAATCGAAGGCTTGTGAGTTTGAGTCTCGGGCCGGCAGGAATTGTAGGTGGGGGGAGTGCATGTACAGTTCTCTCTCGACCTTCAATACCATGACTTAGGTGCCCTTGAGCAAGGCATCGAACCCCCAACTGCTCCCCGGGCACCGCAGCATAAGTTAAGCAGCACAGTGTTCACAGTGTGTGTGTGTGCACTTCGGATGGGTTAAATGCAGAGCACGAATTCTGAGTATGGGTCACCATACTTGGCTGAATGTCACGTCACTTTCACTATTGTCACGTGCTAGATATTAGATATTACTAGTTTTTATTTCTAGGCATTTAACCGCGTGCAGTGTGAACGCTCTGATCCGTTAACATGGGCTCGGAAAAAAGGTGCATCATAGACAGTGTGTGAACCTGGAGTTACGTAGGCATATGCCCAGTCTGTTCTGTTCTCACGCTAAGCGCGTTGCATTCTAAATGGATTCAGAGAGCATACTGCTGGAGGTCAGGGGTGCAGACCTAAAGCAATTTAGAAGTCGCACACGCTCAAATCGTGATTTTATGACGATTTCTATTAATCGCACAGCCCTAGAATGAACTGGCAATGAACAGAAAATAACTCGGGCTGGCACCGCTCAGCAAAACCAGCTCCAGGCAGAGCTCAGCATGTAATAATTAATTATTAATTCATTATTAATATTTAATTAAATTTATTCAAATTTATTTTAATAGTAATTGGCCCACAGGTTGAAAACCACCGAATTAAACTATACTAAATGTACTTGAAGTTGTTCCATTTTAAATCAAGTCAAGTCAAGTCACTTTTATTGTCACATCACCACAGCACATGTGCCTTGGTAAGTGAAATTCTTGGGAGCGTGCTCCAGAGGTTGCAGAAACAATTTACATATAACCATACAGACTTCAACAGAAAATGTGCAATATGCACATATATATATATATATATATATATATATATATATATATATATATATATATAGTCAGTACACACCAGTGATGCGCGGGTCAATGTATAAACAACCCGTACTCGACCGATGTTTTCAACTAACCCGCCCGCAACTCGGACCGCAAAAAAAGAAAAAGAAAATATTGTACCCGACCCGCTTCCTGACCAGCATTTTTTTTAAGTAGTAAATGTGTCGCCGCTTTATACTAATTTAATTACTTATATAGGCTATAGCCTACAGAATAATATGTGTTATGACTGCTCACATAAAGCTTGCCACAAAGAACCGGTTAAAGTAATGATTATGAATGTGTCTAAATTAGCAAGGAGACATTTAATTGTTTAGTAATAAACTGGTGTTTTTAGAGTTGACGATGCAGACTCGCCATGAACGCCAAAGAGAAATGCATATTTCATATTCTGATTACATAATCAGAGAGTGGCCTATTTATTTTGGTTTGAATATTTTCATTTAAAAGTAGACATTTCAAGCTTTCTGTAATATATTGCCTATATTTCTTTTTAAACCCACAGACACTACCTGACCCAAAATATCACCCAAAGTTTCTACAGCTTTTTTCTTAGCTGTTTCAGAATCTGGAAAAATGACTGGGGCTAACTTGTTACTGCAGTCAGTCGAGCGATATGAATGTGTGTGATGTACAGCATGATAAATGTTCGTCACTTCTGCTGCCAAAACTTTGTCAGCCTGTGGGTCATTTGGTTTAGTGAAAAACGATTGCACTGATTTGCATGTTTCTTGCATGTTCCTTTTTTTCACGTCGTATTCTCCACCATGTCCCACAGAAAAACTGCTTTTGCATAGAATATCTTAAAGAACACTTACCACATAACACATTTAATATGTACTTATTATAGCACAATAAATGTAATGTAATAAGTGCATCCAAAATAGCAGAACTTGAGTGTATTTCTCTTTTGGGATGTGAGACCTATGTGGCTGTGCCAACAGAGTGAAATCACTCGAAACCAATCACTCTGCCACCACTTTTAGTTCCTCCAAGGTTCCTGAAAGCAAGACGGGACATGAGAGTGGAAGGACGGGGCTGCCTTCATGAAAGAAGGCGATCCGTTAGCGAAGCAGTGCGAGACTCATGCTCTTGCAGTGAGAGCAGTCTGTCTCAGCAAGGGCAGCCTCAGCGTGCTCGTGGCCCAGGCAAGTGACTCACTCACTGTGCCTGTCTGAAGCATGCAGGGGTGCCCTGCAGGAGCCACACTCATGGGGCAACATTTGCTACAACGCTGCTGAAATTTGCTCATAAGAAATTTGCATTGTGATGAAATGGCATTACAGGCTGATATTACGCAACTGACTCACAGGCAATTCAATATCTTTCAGGGACATGTCTTTTGAAGATTTATTTTTTTAATTGAATCAATCCCAGTTGTGTATATAGCTGGTGTTATCCCCATGTTAATTTAGGATATTGTGACGGCTGCCTCCCCCGTAATTATCATCGGCACCTCATTCTTTAATTGCCGCCCTTTACCAGGCTCATGACAGGATTGGGTGTGTGAGAAAGGAGGGGCGCTGGATGAGCCAGTGCTGGCGGCATGTGATGGGGCACACCTGATGCAAATGGAGCCTCATCACCACCGCTGTTTGAAAGCCCAACACGCCTCTCCTCGAGAGACCTGTCTGTTCCTCGTGCATGCAAGCTGGTGTCCTTGTGGGTCCAGGAAGGGTGTGTAGAGGGACTCCCTTTTATTCACTTTTATTTCCCTGTTTTGGTTTATTTTCTGTTAATAAAAGCCTCTCCGAAGCCTGACGCCACCCCCACTGTATCTGTCATTTAATCCTCCTGCCACAATATAGATACATGGTTGTGTAATAACTGCACAATAAAAGTATGCTAGGATGGCTTAGGTGTTTTAATGTGCCACTAGTGGGTGGACGAATCTAGATTAATGTGAGATATGTAAAACATTTAAATTAATGCAGGAACTGGGTTATGCAAATTTATAAATGTAAAGTTTATCACAACAGAATGTTGCTGTTTTTCCCCTAGTTCATTTAGAATCTATGTATTTTCTGTTAGATTTCAGCATTCAAGGAGAGCATTAACAATTTTAAATACTGAAACAATGATGAAAACATCACAGTATTCACCTCAACAAATAAATATGATGAATAAATGAATAAAATCTCATATACTATACATATACTGTATACACAACAGTGAGAGTCATCACAGTTTGTTTAACCATCTCTAAACTGTAAAAATCTAACTGTAAAAACCCTGCTAATAAGAGTTGATTTATAAATACAAACATTTGAACAATTTATATATAAGGACACATTTGTGGTGTAATGCATGTAAAAATTATTGATGTGCTTCATGAGTTAGATATGGAAATTGACTTTTGAATCAGTGAATATAGTGGTTTAAGCAAATTGAAATGTCCATTAAGAAAATTAAGTCTTGAATATGAGCCTGACAGTTCTCAAATGATTAGCCATTGTGCACATAGTCTGTTTCACAACTTCTTAAACCATGCTTCTCAGTTGCATTTACATTTTGCTCGTGGGCTTTACCAATTGTTTCTTTTTCAAAATGTCTTGGTCAGCATCAGACTTCAGCTTGGAGGGAGATTATGTATTGGGTGGCCTTTTCCCTTTACATGAAATTGAACAAGAAACAACGCTGTTTTCCGCAGAGACCTCCGAATGTTTCAGGTAAGCAAGGATCTTTTACCAGTCTTGGGTTATGAATGCACAATATTTTAAATCAAAGTAGAATTTCTTCAAAGTCCTCATTAACGTCCTCACTTCTATTTTCAAGGCACATTTCTTCAAAATCTGGCTATCACATGTTGCAAGTAATGAGGTTTGCTGTTGAGGAGATTAATAACTCCACCACTCTTCTGCCCAATGTTTCTCTGGGATATGACATTTTTGACTATTGTTCTAATATAAAGAATGTCAACTCAGCCTTACGTTTCATCTCAGATAATGGCTCAATTAAACCTAGAGAAAAACTCAACAACTATAAGCCTAAAGTGATTGCTTTAACAGGACCATATGGAAGCACAAGAACTATGACTATTGCACCTCTGTTCACAATGGACCTTATACCAATGGTAAATTATGTTTCTTTTTATACAGTACACAATAAAATTCTTACACACTTGCTTCCTACCACATAGGACTACCACGTCACTACATAGATGAGTGTGTTTTTTCTCTCTCTCTCTCTCTTTCAAAGGTTAATTATGGAGCTTCTACCTATGCATTAAGCAATAAACTTCAGTATCCTTCCTTTGTAAGAACAATTCCTAGCAACAAAGACCTGATAGAGATGATTATTCACATAATACGGTGGTTTGGATGGAACTGGGTTGCCTTTCTTGGTAGCCAAGACGATTACAGTTCAGATGGACTAAAGCTGTTTAATGAGTATATAAACAATACTGGTATTTGTTTGGCCTATCAAGAGCGTCTAAGTCTAAATGCAAACTACAGTCTAACACTTAAAAAGATTGATATCCTCAACATCAATGTCATTGTTATTTTCGCTGTGCCACAATATGCAAGCAAATTTATCAAAGCAGCCATAGCAAACAACATCCAAGAGAAAGTATGGATTGCAAGTAATGCATGGTCTATGAATCAACAGCTTCCAAGAGAGCCAGGAATTGAGAAAATTGGCACAATCATTGGCATTACAGAGAGACTGTTGTCATTGCCCGGATTTAATGAATTTGTCTATAAAGCCAGAGGAGCATCTGATAATGGCCATAATGTTGCTGAGGGTGATGCCAAGAGTAAGACATGTAATCAAGTTTGTCATTACTGCTCATTGCTGACTGCTGTGGAGATTATAAATGAGAATCCATCACTTTCCTTTGCCATCTATGCTGCCATATATACTATAGCTCATGCATTACATAAAGTACTGCAGTGTGACATCAATGAATGCCAGAAAAATACAATGGCTAAGCCATATATGGTAAGTGAACTAATATGAATCCATGACAAGTTGAATCAGTATTATTATACATTATATTATTGCTTATATTATTTAATTATTATATTCAATAATTTAATAAATGAATAAAACAAAAGTAAAATAAATTTTATTAATGTAACATACCATTAATATCATATAATATTGACAATATAGTTATATACATTATTTGTCTTTTTTATTTCTTTACACACCTCACAACAGCTTCTGGGAGAAATAAAGAAGTTGGATTTTATACTCAATGGCCGTCAGGTGAAATACGATGATCATTTTGATCCAGCTATCAGTTTTGCAGTTGTGCTTTGGCGCACTGAAGTGAATCCTCCACAGTTTCAGATGGTGGGCATATATGAGAAACATCCAGAAATTACTTTTACTATTGATAACGCACTCCTTACCTGGCATAACAATGGTTCTGTAAGTATTTTTGTTATCTAAAAATTTAGCTTTATAAATGACAGTTTTCTCAATCAGTTTACACATTTTGCCAAATGAAAGTTAACTTGCAGACTTCTACTTTAGCAAAACAATTACATTTATTGTCAAGATGAATGAGATTAAAGGAAATTAAAATGTGCTTGATATTTACTCATGTGAGAGGTTACTCTGAAATCAAAATGTACTGCAAGTTTCAAAACTCAAAACTAATGCCCTAAGTTAAAATATAAATTACCCTTCTGAAATGCCAAGATTTTAAATCAGGAAAATCATGATGTTGCAATTTCACCTCAACACGCACCTTGACATGCATAATGGTTTTATGTAGTAAAACCTTATTTCTATAGTCCACTTTAGACATTTTACTAACAGCAGTGGCATGCACAGACTCCGAGGGGCAGGGGCAAATTGCGGCACAATTGCGGACCAGGGGTGGGGGTTTGGAGTCTTTATGGGTTTGTATCCCCTCGGCTAG
Organism: Carassius carassius; assembly: GCF_963082965.1. NCBI lineage: Eukaryota > Metazoa > Chordata > Actinopteri > Cypriniformes > Cyprinidae > Carassius > Carassius carassius. The sequence goes on from NC_081788.1 coordinate 4,906,494, forward strand.
GGGTGGGCGATATGATAAAAATATAACGGTTCTATTTTTATTTATTTATTCATTTAATAAATATCATTATTTTATCGCGATTCCTTGTCATGTTGGTTTTTCTGTTTTGCAAGCTGTTTGAGCATCACAGCCAAATTAATTTCCCTATTATAAAGCCTTTTAAGGTAAAAAAAAATATGAAAAGGTATGGTGGATATTTAGACCAAAGTGCATAGGTAAAGATCAAAATTGTTGTCATTATTTTATCTTTTTTATAATTATTATTATTATTATTATTATTATTTTAAAAGATACAAATTACAAATATAGATATTATACAAATAAAATAAAGTTGTTGTTTTTTTCCAGGTACAATAGGTGTGTTTAGCAGGAGCAAAATGAATGAACAAATATAAAAATAAAACACTATATACATTGATTCCTATTAAAGCAGCTGTATTAAAGTTTTTTAGTTAAGAGTTTTGAGTGATTTTTCTCTCTGTGTTTGGTGTTTTATTAACATTAAAAGAATAATTCACCCAAAATATTAAATAGTGTTTTATTTTTTATAGCTTCATGTACAGTACACAAAATTTGTTTTAAAACCTGAATGAGTTTCCTTCCTCTCTTAAACAAACGCTATTTTGAAAAAGGTGGAAAACCAAACAGTTGCTGGTTCACAGTTCCTACTATCAAAGTCAATGGTGGACCAGCAACTGTTTGGTTACACAGATTCTTCAAAATGTCTTATTTTGTTTTCAGCACAAGAAGTTAACATAGGTCTGGGACAACATGTGAGTGAATAAATGATGACAGAAATTAAATTTTAGGGTGAACTATCCCATTAATTCACACAGCAGCAAGTAGCCTACTGTCCCTTTAAGACCTGCACGCATCTGATATACATGCATCCTTTCAGTTTGTGTACATCCACATGGGGTTCAGAATATTTATTTTTTTATCCACAGTAATATTACACTTGTAAAGTATATATATGTATAGTATAAATATGTCACTTTGTTTCATAATTACAGTGTATGTTTTTCTTTATCTACTCTTAAAAAATGGAAGAGAAATGTGACAACATGCCCCATAGGTGGGGTACATTGTAACATCTGAGAGGCACGTTGTAACATGACCATATGACAGGTTAAAATGTTATCTGATCGAACGGAAAAAAAAATAAACATATATATTTTTTTCTTTTCAAATAATATAATGTTTTTTTTTAGAATTAAAAATAATCTGATTTAAGAGTTTGATAATGAACACATTGCAATCAATGCTTGGGAGGACCCACATAAATGAGAAAAAAATGCTTTACGTGTTTTGAAATAATAATTTCTAAACATTAAGCTGACTAAACATTGTCAGTTTTTATTCTCCTGTTTCTCATTAAAATTCATTAAAGTAAATAGTGTAAATGACATCGCTAATGTCATAGAATAGCACATTGTAACGTAGTGTTACAACGTGCCCCATCTGCGCAACTGGAAGTTAAAACTGGTAAGTGTCTTCTGCTAGTTATTAAAAAATTAAAAAATTATCTGAACTGATAAATAACAGACTGGAGATTAAAATAATAGTAGTTCTCTTACGAGAGCTCTCTCGTACTGCGTCTTAGCTAAAACGCTACGGGAAAAGTCTCTTTTCACGAAATACTGAAGCAAAAAATTATCCTTAATTTTGTATTTTTGTAAAGCGCATTTGCAGCAGTACACAGCCATAGGCGAGACGGCTCGTTCGCTCATTGGCTTGTTCTGTGGCAACTGTAAAGCCTATCGAGTTCGGGCTGATGCAACATCAGACCAATGAGGGCGCTTCGCGCCCTTCTTGCCACTTCCCACCGAAACGGGTGTGGCCCAACCTATAAAAGGAGCTCGAAAAGGCTGACTCACCTGATTTTTCATCTCTTCAGCGAAGCTCACGCATCGCTGGATCACGGAGGAAGCAAGCGCCGTCTGAGAAAGCACATCAGCAGGACGAGCCATTCTGAAGCTGCTGGCATCGCCGCCTTCCACTGCCGTTCCTGCTGTGCTATCCGGCGCCTATATCCTTTCAATTCTGTTATATCCAAGCTGTTCTTTATGTGTGTGTGTGTGTTCGCCCTGCGACACACACTCATAAAAGAGCTCGTGTCTTTTTTAAGATGCCGTCCTGCGGCTCGTCAGAGCCCCACTCAGCGAGGGAGACCGGTACGTCATCTGTGTCTCCTGCCTGGGTGAAGATCATGCAGCGCTCGCGCTCGCTGACGGCGGATGCCCCCACTGCGAGCTGTTGCCATGGTGACTCTGAGGACTCGCCTGGCCTTTTTCTCTGACCGTAAAAGCATCGCTTCCAGCGGATTCCGGAACCGTCTTCAGCTCAACCGAGCTCGCCTTGCTTCACCCCCCACCCCCCCCCCCCCCCCCCGCATCGCTTCCCGGTGGGCAGCGCCCGCTGTTTGCCGGCGCTTCGTCCGAGGAAGTCGATCTCAGGGCCGCGTCGGGGGAAGAGGACACGCGCTCTCTGCTAGCTTTGGGCAGTGAAGGCTGGGCGAGCTCCGAGGATCTCGCGCCTTCTGCTCAGAAGCCCAGCAGACGAGCTGACATCAAGAAGGAGCCGGGGCGAATGCTCGTGTTGGCCGCGATGAGTCTCGGCCGTGAGTGGTTTGCACCAGCGCCCCCCCTCTCGTTCCCGGCTGGATGGTATTTCCCTTTCGGATGAGCGTACTTCTCAAAGCCCGCCTCATTTCTTCCTGAGCTTCACGAAGAGGTGGCGAAGGCTTGGAACGCTCCATATTCAGCGTGAACTCGTTCGTCTGTCTCACTAGCATTCTCCACACTGATGATGTTAAAAACAGGAACTACCACTCACTTCCGCCAGTGGAACAGGCGATAGCGACGCACCTTTGTCCGCCCTCTGCTGGACGGCGGCAAAAAAGCGGTGTTGCCATCTAAAGCCTGCTGAGTGACGCTGCGTCGGCACTACTAACGATGGCTGCTTCATCGAAGCGCAGGTGTACGAGTTCCGCTGTGGCCGAGCTCTCACCCAAGCGCGCCCCTGTTTCAGTTCCAGGAATTGTGACTGTCTCAGCGTTTTCTGCAATGCGCAAGCCTGCACAGTGGCCCGCTTGCCTGCACGCAAAAGCCGTTATCACAACAGCTTCAGCAACGCAGCTCGAGACCCCCGTTCTCGCTCTACCGGCCATCGCCCCGCGCCGTGGGGACCGTGGCAGAGGATTGCGGTGAGGCCGGGAGCCCCGAAGCCATCCTAGGAAAGCCATCTATGCATGCTGCATGACGCTGCGTCGGCACTACACACGATGGCTGCTTCATCGAAGCGCCGGTGTACGAGTTCCGCTGTGGCCGGGCTCTCACCTAAGCGCGCCGCTGTTTCAGTTCCAGATATTGTGACTGTTTCAGCGTTTTTTGCAATGCGCAAGCCTGTACGGTTGCCCGCTTCCCTGCACACAAAAACCGTTATCACGGCTACCCAGATATTTCCCGAAAAAGGTGTAATTTCTGGTGTACCGGCCACGGCCGATGGTGCTATAAATGTAGTGACGATGCCCACTGCTCAGTGCCCATCTCCACATATAAGCACAGCCCTTCACACAGGGCTTGCGCCCATAAAAGTGACTCAAGTCGATCACGCACACTTCATAGTAGACGTGCCCACTCCTCAGTGCCCACAATCACTATGTCACACGCGTCATGTGGTTTCTGTAAAAACGAAACCCGTGCACGTTCGTCTGGCCACGGCCGATGGTGCTATAAATGTAGTGACGATGCCTACTCCTCAGTGCCCATCTCCACATGTAAGCACAGCCCTGCACACAGGGCCTGCGCCCATAAAAGCGACTCAAGTCGATCGTGCACACTGCATAGTAAGCGTGCCCACCCCTCAGTGCCCACAATTACTATGTCACACGCGTCATGTGGTTTCTGTAAAAAAAAAAAAAAAAAAAAACCCTTGCACGCTCGTCCGGCCACGGCCGATGGTGCTATAAATGCAGTGACGATGCCCACTCCTCAGTGCCCATCTCCACATGTAAGCACAGCCCTGCACACAGGGCTCGCGCACATAAGATCGACACAGATTGGTCGAGCGCGCCGCATAGTAAACGTGCCCACTCCCCAGTGCCCACATACAGTATGTCACATACAGCGCGTGGCTTCTGTAAAAACGAGCCCCGTGCACGTACGCTCTGCACAGGCAGACAGCGAGTTGAAAGTGGTAAATGTGCACATATGCAGCCCACAGTTACTCGCAGACATATAGAGTCCCACGGGACCTGCTCAGCCTTCCCCCAGTCGGTTAAGTGCCGGGACGGGTTCGAGGAGGAGCGATCGTCGGCATTTGTTGGGTTCGTAGATCGATCTGCTGGAGGGAATGGAGACGGGCACGTCCTTATCTCCTACCTTAACCATCAGATCTGCCCGATTCCTGGGTTCGGAAGCCCGAGCTTCGGTTCTTCCCCCCGAGCACCGGGCTTGATGCTCTACCTTTCTTTTTCCGAGGAGATTGACATGTAGGGCGTCCGCATTCTGAACTATATCGACGATTGGTTGATTTTAGCTCAATCAGAGCAAATGGCGGTTCGACATCGAGATGTCGTTCTCGCACATATGGGGGAGCTGGGTTTGAGACTGAACGCCAAGAAGAGTGTACTTTCTCCAGTTCAGAGAACCACCTATCTAGGCGTAGTGTGGGAGTCGACCATGATGCAGGCACGTCTGTCTCCTGCTCGGTTCGAGTCAATCCTTACCTCAGTCAAGAGAGTCAGAGAAGGCCAGTTACTCACTGTCAAGCAGTTTCAGAGACTGTTAGGGCTTATGGCAGCTGCGTCCAACGTGATACCTTTTGGCCTCCTGCACATGAGATCCCTACAGTGGTGGTTCAAGACCAAGGGATTTTCCCCGAGGGGGAATCCATTACGAACTATCAAGGTCAAATGGTGATGCCTTCATGCCTTAGACATATGGAAGAAACCTTGGTTCTTGAATCAGGGCCCGGTGCTGGGAGCTCTTGGTCGCCATGTAACACTAGCGACAGACGCGTCCCTCACCGGTTGGGGTGTGGTCATGAGTGACCACCCTGCCCGCGGTCTGTGGAGCAGTCGCCATCTGACACGGTATACCAGTTGTCTAGAGATGCTAGCTGTGCATCGAACATTGAAATATTTACTCTCAGACCTGAGAGGTCACCATGTGTTGGTGCGCATCGACAACACATTGGCGATCTCTTATATCAGTCACCAAAGAGATCTGCATTCGCGCCCCTTGTACAAGCTAGCACACCAGATCCTTCTGTGGTCCCAGGACAAACTCCTCTCGTTCGGAGCAGTGTATATTCCTGGGAGATTGAATGTGGGAGCAGACATACTGTCGGGACATTTGGAAGAAACTTCACCCCGAGGTGGTGAAGTAGATATGCAGAGTTTTTGGACCTCTTTGCGACTCAAGAGATATCGCAGTGTCCCCTCTGTTTCTCTCTAGTTCATCCTGCTCCTCTGGGACAGACCAGGCTGAGGCTTCGTCTGTACGCCTTTCCCCCTATCGCTCTGCTCCCGGGAGTTCTGGGCGAGAGTACGCCAGGACAGGGTCCATCTTCTATAAGTAGCCCCGTTCCGGCCAGGCCCAGTATGGCTTGCAGATTTGATATCACTCCTCGACGGCTCTCCATGGGAGATACCGATCAGGACAGATCTACTCTCTCAGGCACAGGGCAAAATAATTCACCCCTCGCCCGGAGTTGTGGAAGTTGTGGGTGTGGCCCCTGAGGGGGCACAGTTCATAGCTTCCGGTCTCTCAACCGAGGTTGTTGAGACCCTCCTCCAATCCAGAGCTCCTTCTACGAGGAAACTGTACGCCCTGAGGTGGAAGCTCTTCACCTCATGGTGCAGAGACCGCCAGCTTGACCCTGTTAACTGCCCAGTTGGTACAGTTCTTGAATTTCTCCAAGCTAGGCTCTCTGCGATTAACTTACTCCACCTTAAAGGTGTACATGGCAGCCATAGCTGCTTACCACGTCCCTTTCAAAGGTCAATCAGTGGGTAGACACCCCCTAGTTACACGTTTCCTCAGCGGTGCTTTGAGGCTGAGACCTCCAGTACGGTCCCGTGTTCCCCCCTGGGACTTGGTTGTGGTGTTAGAGGCTCTTTGTAAAGCTCCATTTGAGCCGATTCATGATATCTCAGATGACATCTGACCCTTAAGACTGCCCTATTACTGGCTATTACTTCTCTAAAGAGAGTTGGAGACCTTCAGGCACTCTCTGTGGCCCCTACCTACTTAGACTTTTCCCCTGGTATGGCCAAAGCATTTTTATACCCTCGAGCAGGTTACGTTCCTAAAGTTCCCTCTGTTACGCCACAACCCATAGTACTGTAGGCCTTCTGGCCTCCTCCCTTTCAGGAGCCAGACCAGGAGAAGCTAAATTGTATTTGTCCATTCGAGCGCTGGACGCATACGTCCACAGAGCTGCCATGTGGAGAAAATCAGACCAATTGCTTGTTTGCTACGGTCCTCCTAAAAAGGCGTTTTTCAACATCATACATCCTCACTTAGGTGTCCAAGCCAGAGGTGATCAAACCCTGTTCCACTAACACAAGGCCATGGAATCACTCTTTTTAAGTCACAGTCATCTGGAAGCCCTTACAATAATATGAAGACCATGTAAAAGTAGCCCCAGCATCCTGAACAATGGAAATAATAAATGGCAGGATCCCGAATGTGTTTTATTTAAGAGGGTGGTAGATTTCCTCATTTGCTTGGAACGTGAGATCTGTATGTAATGAGAGAGGCTGGGCATACAGAAGTCAAACTCTGTTCTCTCAACCTGGCCAGGGTATGCATTAAAGGGGTCATATGATGCGATTTCAATTTTTTCCTTTCTCTTTGGAGTGTTACAAGCTCTTGGTACATGAAGACGATCTGTCTTAAATCCAAAGAGATATTCTTTATCAAAGTTAAGACTCAAATGCCACACACCCCTAAAATGGCTCATTGAAACACACCCCCACATGTCTATGTCACTATGTGGAAATATTTGCATAATGCTGCCTAAATGTTCATGCAAAGAAAGAAGGCGTGGTTTCAGTAACCACAGTTAGAGTTGAAGCAGTCAAGTCAGGGAGATGCTGTGTGTATTTAGGCAAAAGCACTTTATTTGGCCTTCAGAAAGTAAGTGCGTTTAGGAAAGATTACTTACAACAGAACAGCAACCCATTTTATAGATGACCATTTCATGAACCTTGGAGAGGAGGTCATTCTGACTTTGCTACAACAATCTGGTGCTTCTGAATCAACTACTTGAAGTATGTTTTGCTATTAGTTTAAGTATTTGCTATTGACTGTTCAAATGTGGAGTTTTGCACATTGTTTATGTGTGTGTGTGTGAGCTCACGCATATGTGTGTGTGAGAGAGAGAGACAGAGAGAGACGGTCACACAGTTGAGTCAGCTGTCTTGCCATCCGTGGCTTGTGTACTGCAAACACATATAGTAGGAGCTTTATCAGTGTCTGTTCCGCGACTCTGTTCCCTTTTTTTAATGATCAAACAAAGGACATTATTCACTGTCTTTACATTTATTTTGAAATATGAAGCTTGCGATTATGGAAAGGGGCGTTACATTTCCGACGAGTGCTTGTGGTGTCCGGTCCATCACAATGCACTGGATCAGTTGGCCAATCAGAGTAGACTGTGCTTGTCAGAAAGAGGGACTTTGTAGAAAATTACTCGTTTGAGAGAGAGGTGGGGCATAGAGGACCTACAATAATGTACAGTATTTGAAAAATAATGTGTTTTTTGAACATTAAGGCATGTCAACATATTCTGTTACTCCAAATACACAAAATAATTATTACTTTAATAGTTAAAGGGGATGGTATTCATAGAGCATGGCAAGTCTGCATCCATGTTCAGAATGCCTGGGGCCGCCCATTACAACAAAATGTATCATCTGTTCCATACTAAAAAGCTTGTGAGCTAAAGCATGAAGCTCGGAGGAGCACATTTCTCCAAAACAGTTGATATATCCTGCTACTATTGCAAGGTGCCAGAACATGATGCCACTGCAAATGGGACAGAAAATGTTTCAGAGCCTTCCACACTTTAATGATTAATTGTGATCAGGATAAAGAAGAGACTTGCAGCCAGTATAACAAATATGCTTTTGGGAAAAAATGACCTGCCGCTACTTTAACTGTTTTGAAAGTAAGACATTTTTGTGCATTTAAACGTACAGTATGGGATTTCTGGCCACCAGGGGTCACTCAATCAAAATAATAACATGAGACGTACTTTGATGACGTCGGGAAAGAGCGTGGGCTCATGGGAGTTGTTGTCATTGGAACAAGCACTCTGTCGCTCCCCACATTCTGCTCTCATTCTAACTTAGTATTTTGACGAACGGAGAGATATATGAATTATCAGACCCCTATCAAATCAATATTCCATCTAGCTAGTAGTAATATATGTTAAAAAACACGGTCGCCTTTCGTTAATAATTATAATTACATTTATACTATGATATCGAACAAGATAGTGAACTGCATTTGAAGCTACTTTATCCAGCTAGATATAGAACAAATGTGGATTTACATTATACTATACATGAGAGCTAGTCCGTCTGCGTTTTACACAAGACATCATCGTTTCACAAAATATACGGATAGATACAGTTAGCTGAATGAATGCATACCTGTTTATTAGAATGCAAGCGAGTTCGGCATCTCTCTGTAGTTTCAGCTTGTCACGAAGCTCTCTCCATCTTGGAAATGCAGCTCCAATATTTACCCGTGTCTTGTTTCTTCTCTTGTCTCAAAACCTTCTCGGGTCATTTATTTCACCCGTACGTTTGCGCTTCACAGAACGTGCAGGCAAAGCATAATCATGATCCATAACTAAGTTATTGATTGAGGTATAAATACTAATATAAACAATATAAATATAAAATATAATAGTCTCGATCAAGGCTTAGCTACTACTTTTTCTTTTTCGTCTCTTCTTTGCTTCTGTTCACTTTTGTATTTGGCGGCTCCGCCGGGTTCCGCAGGAAGTTAGATAAACTAGAGGGGTCAAAGGTTATATGACGCCATAGACGGGCGACAAAACGGAAATAAAGAAACATGCCGTGTCTTCTAATTAAACTATAATTTTCTCCAAATTTGAAAGTTTGTGGAAACTGTTTGGATAATGTAAGTACACAACTAAAAAAAAATATATATAACATAGATATAGTGATTTCTGCTGTTTTTAAAGCAGAAAAATTACATATTGTGCCTTTAAGGCAATAATATAATTTGTGTTGTATTGTGTTTACTGATCTTAGTTTGGAGAAATGTGTAAAATCGATTGAAATTAATGGTAACTTTAATAATACATTTTCCCATTCCTGAAAGGTTCCTTTCTCAAACTGCTCTGTTGAATGTAAGGCGGGATATTCAAGGCAACCTGGAGGTTTTCATAGTTGCTGTTTTACGTGTAAAAAATGCCCGCCTAACACCTATGTGGATTTTTCTCGTAAGTACCCTAGGCAGCAGACAATGACAACTTGGAATTTAAAGAGGTAGTCCACCCAAAAATGGAAAATCTGTCATCATTTACTTACCTTCATGTGGTTCCAAAGCTGTATGCATTTCTTGTTCTTTATGCTGAACACAAAATAAGATATTTTGAAGAGTGTTAGTAACCAAATAATTGCCTATTGAATTTTCAATTGTATTTTTATCCACAGTCAGTGGAAACTGTTTGGTTACCAAATACCAACATTTTTCTAAATATGTTCTTTTATGTTCCTCAGAAGAAAGAAAGTCATGCAGGCTTGGAATGACATGAGTGTGATTAAATGATGACAGATTTTTCATTTTCTATGCGGATCTCTTAAAGCTCCCTCACCTCATTCTACAATGCAATATTTTGAGTTATGGTGCTATTTGAAGTGTGATATTTAAACTCAAAATATTTCCCACATCAAGTTACAGTTATTGAAAATACTAATTAATATTCCTATTATTTTTCCTTTTTTTCAGGGGACTCTTATACCTGTTTTCCTTGTGCAGAGGGTGAATGGTCTGATGAGGGCAGCACAACATGTCAGACACGTACTATTGTCTATCCTCAGTTTACAGAAATCCTCTCCATCATTGTCATGGTTTCTGCTGCATGCCTAATTTTTCTCCTTATTGCCATATTCTGCCTTTTTGCCTACAATTACGACACACCAGTGGTGAAGTCTGCTGGTGGCAGCATGTGTTTCCTCATGCTGACCAGTTTGATTCTGTCTAGCATAAGTGTGTTCTTTTTCTTTGGAAAACCCACATTTGTATTTTGCCTCCTGAGAAATGCCATATTTGAATATTTCTTCACTGTCTGTATTTCCTGTTTGACTGTACGTTCCTTTCAAATTATTTCTGTTTTTAAAATGGCTACTCAGTTCCCTAAGGTGTACAGCCTTTGGGTAAAACACAATGGCCAGTGGATCTTCATTGCATTTTTTTCTTTCATTCATTTAATGTCTTGTGTAATATGGATGACTGTCAATCCTGTCAAAGCCATTGCTGACTCGTGGACTTTTAAAGATCAAATTATGCTCATCTGTGAAATGGGGAGCACTATATCCTTTACCATAGTCATGTTTATAAGTTGGTTTATTGGTGTCTTGTGTCTCCTGTTTTCTTATATGGGAAGAGATCTGCCGAAAAATTACAACGAGGCCAAATCAATAACCTTCAGTCTCATTTTGTACTATCTGACCTGGATTGCTTACTTCACAGCATACCTCTCTGTCAAAAGCAAATACATTATCATTTTGAATGCAGTGGCCCAGGTATCCAGTATAAATGGAATTCTCTTCAGTTATTTCATACCAAAATCTTACGTCATAATATTCCAACCACAAAAGAACACTCCTGCATACTTTCAAACTTCTATTCAGAACTACACCCAAACCATAAGTAGGACCTAGACACATACATTAGATGTGTGTTGTGTATAGAAGGTCAACTCTTTACTTTTCAACTTCACTTTTATGTTACTACAATTTTAACATCTCCTTGTGCTGCTTGATATTGCAAACTGGTGTGTCTTCAAACAGGAAAATCAAAGTTGGCACACCACAGCTCCAAAAGTAGAAACATTTTTAATTATTTTCTCACCACAGGTGACTTTTAGAGCCTAAAAGCATCAGACAATGAACACACACAAAGAGGGTTGTAATTTTGTGTGACTTTTTTTTCTGAGGGAAGGGTTTCCTAAATATGAACAGATGTGAACCTCCAGACTTTATGCAATTTTTCTTTATATGCTTTTGTGAAATAATGATTTGTTGTCTTTAAAATTGTTTAAAGAGTATATGTCTGTAAACTGTTAGCTATGTGTTTTGGGGTGAATGGGAAAGTAGTGTTAGATGTTTATTATTATGTTACTTTTTGTTTAATTTTTTGCATATTTTGTTAAGAATGCATATTAATAAAGTATCAAAAAAGAGCAACATCTTTGCCCATATAACAGCTTTTCATGAAATAAGCATTACTAATATGCTTCACATATCAGAGGGTGAACCAACTCCAGGTTAAGTATAGCCTAATGTTAATGTAATTCAGGGGTGGCCAGGCCCCCATAAGAACATAAGATTTGCACCCAGTTCAAGACAGCAGTCCAAAACAGTTAATTGATAAGTTCACATCATCAATTAACAAAGAGTCTGAATTATGGTGTTTCACATGAGCAACAGAGTTCTGCTGTTCTGTCCCCACCAATGTCTAAATCAAATATACGCACTTAGTATTGAGTGAATTGAGTGTGCATTCAGCACTATATGCAGCTCACGCTCACATATGAGCCAGAAAGTCACTTTGTCAAGGGTGATGACATATTCAGTCATAATGACATATATCTTCGTGCTTTATGAATTTTGATACAGACAATACCATGCACATCCTTTATATGTGGGACATTTCTGATCAATTAAACTAAAATGCAGTTTTTGTTTAGGTTAGAGTGAATAGAGTCACATATCACAATGTACATTAATTCAACCACACAGCCTATATAAATTAGCCAGGCTTTTATAATATAGCCCTCTTCAAGAAGGCAAATCTTTTTTTTTTTTTTTTTTTAGAAAAAATCCATATGTTCATATTTATAATCTAAATAGATTAATACAGATATTTGCATGGCAACATTACCTTCACTTGATATTAGTTCTTAAAACAGCAAAACTGACTTTTGTTTAACTGAATGATTTTCTATTACATTTGTGCTAATGTTTCATGTAAATATGAATATTTTGCAATCTAGGTGTATTCATGTTTTATAAGTAAATGCTTAGGCATGTACGTTCATCTCTCAAAACTGATGTAATAAAGACTGTGGCAGGACAGATTAGAATGTGGAGGGCTATATAATGTAGTTCACGGTTCCTCACTTACCTGTAATTTTCTAGTAGATCTAAAGACTTGTATTAGCTTGTTCAGTTGTTTAATTAGGGCTGAAGGCAGTTAAACTCAGTAGAGCAGTGGCATTGCTTGACTGCATTTGAGGAACGCTCGAAGTTAATGAATGGGAAACATTGCATCAAGCCATATTGCAAATTCTGCAAAGGCCTCTTAAATTAATAAAAGCCTTTGTTATAAGATTTAAAGATAACACTTATGACTTTAAACTTGGAGGGATAAAAGCTGAATTAAACATGTTTAAGACTTTTGAGGATCTACTTAAACACAAATCTGCAAAAAAAAAAAAAATGCTTAAACTGTCAAGCCCTGCAAATTATAGTTACTTATATAATTTTACTATTTTTTTTTTTATACTTTTAAAGGTGCTTAAAAGGTCTATATTAAAATGAATAAAATTTAAATAACGTTTTACATTTGAATTCACTGTTTTAACTTGAATGTAAACATTTTATAATTTTGTTATAATTTTATAATCTTGTTAATTTCCAATTATTTAGGATCCACATTCTTTCAGTCATACAGTAAATGTTTTACAACATTGTGCTGTTTTACCTTTCTGTTTGTTTTTGTACTTTAGATGAGAAAAAGGAGGCCTCAGGCATCATATTTACTGTGAGAATGCAAAAATGTCTCGATTGCGTCCCTGAACAGCTTGGGAGCATTGCATTGTGTTGAAAACCCCCGAGTTCATCAGACTATCTGTTTAATTGAGGAGTAATGGCATCTAACTTTCATCTAACTTCTAAGCAATTATCTATTCCATGTAATTGTTTAAGTCACTTTGTCATCCATTTTATAATAAATCTGTGCCTACTCCTTTATTAAATGCCAAACCCTGTCTGTGAATCAGGGCCTATATATCAAATAGTTCATGTTCAAATAGTGTGGAGGCAAAAGGAACTTTACTTTGACTGACTTATTTATTATTATTATTATTCAAAACCATATTAAAAGCAGTCCTGCATGTTCTCTGATTGAAAAGAGTAAAAATCAAGATTGATTTGATTATGTATATTGACTCAAAGTTTAAAATACCTGATTTTAATTTGAAGAAATTTAGATTTTTATGGCAGTCCTGATGTATTTTTCATAATTGAAACAACGATGCATTAACATTGATTCAGCGGTGGGATATGAAAAATATTTTTCGTTACATGAAAAAAAAAAATATTCAGTGGAAAAAATTCAGGTCTTAAAGGGTTAATAAACAGCGGGATGTGCGCGGGACATCTTAAGACTGTTTTCATTAATTACATTTAATATTCAAATCACACACATAGGTAAGATGCAAAAATGAATGAAGTCATCTATAATGACACATAATTTGACGCGTTAAAAAAGACTAATGTTATATTTTTTCGTCCATCAGAGAAGCGCACGTGAAGTGGGCGGGAAACTGATTCAGTGAGTGTTGATCAACGCGGAGCGGCGACAGGTAATGTCATGGCCTACATTAGAAAAATAAGAGATGTCAAGACTTTCATAATAGTTTATTTATAGACGAATGAAGCTAATTTCCATGAAACTGAAATTGTGAAGTTGCTGTACGCGAAAAAAAAACAACAACTCCGGCCTATTTAATTGACAAGATTGCGTCTCAAAAACGAGTGAGCTCCCTACCTAGACAGCATTCCTGGCGTCATGGGCGCGTTCCACACGCACAACACGTCTGGTGCCCATCTAGACAGCATTTTGGAGCATCATTCAGACATTTGGACGGTGCATATTGAGGCTGTCTGGGTCGGTAGCTATCTGTTTTGAGACAGAGCATGAAAAACAAACAAACGCTAACGCTATATAAGAAATTTAGAGTGACAGCCAGAAACCAAGTGCAACATCTATTAACAAAAAGCAATTTCTTATGTTACCGTGTGAATCAATGACTTTATTTAAATACACAGCGCTGTTAATAAGTTCATTAAGTTACACTGCAGCTCCACAGTCTCATGACGTCTTGTATTTTCTTAGACACGCCACACATCACGATGTTTTATGCCCAAATCTTCACCTCCAAACGAAGCACATTAGCCAAGATATGGCTTGCAGCCCACTGGGAGAAGAAAATAACCAAAGCACACGTGTTTGAATGTGATCTAGAGACCTCCATCAAGGAGATCCTATCGCCCCAGGTAAGGTTCACCTGGTTAATCCATGTTTTGACACTAAACCAGGTTAATTAAGGGGGTTAGTGCTCACTTTTGGAGGCGAAATAAAGTGTAAAGCTAAATTAAATAAAGTTGAATCATTTTTTTTAAGTTATTAATTTAGTTCCAAAAAAGGCGATAATGTACACATTAATCAACATTCTTGAATGTAAATCTAACCAAATTATCTCAACGGCCAGTTTTCATTGGGAGTCGCTTTGCAAGGTTTATTTAGGCCAAAAAGCTAAAAGGAATGCAATTACAACAACTGCAATAATAATAAAAATAATCCATAGATAAATTCTAAACATTGTTCCCTGTGTGTGATCCATTACCAGATTAAAATTGGTCTGCGAACTTCAGGTCACCTTCTTTTAGGAGTTGTCCGGATATACTCAAGGAAGACCAGATACCTTCTCACAGACTGCAGTGATGCATTGGTCAAAATCAATGTGGCTTTCCGGCCAGGTGAATGCAGTCTCACATGTGCCATCTCTGATGTTAAATCCCTCAGTGATAACAGAACAAGTGAACACTGCAAGAGAGCTCGACAAAATTTCATTTCTGATCACAGGACAGACAGATCTGCCTGAGGGTGCGATGGAGGCCACGTTAAAAACTATCACTCTACCAGAGGACTTCACTGACTTTGACCACAAACTGCCTGATCTCAAGTATCACGTTCTTCAACTGCTCTTTATATATCATTTATTTTGATATGTCTTTATGACTTATTCTTCATGTTATGTCTCACCCAGCACTATTGATGTGGTCGATCACTTCTCTTTGAATCAGTGCCGGACTGAAGATATTACTCTCAAAGAGTCCTTTGAGAACCACTTTCTCACCATGGACAGAATTGGTAACACCTCTGAATGAATGACAAACCAAGTTTTTACACAAGCTATGCAAACCTGTAGATGTCTGTGCTTGTATTTTCCATTCAAAGGTGAGGAAATCCAGTCATATCAAGGATTGTTTGATCAGAGTTTCAGTGTTCATGGCGACTGCTTTGGTGATGAAGAAATGGCTGTCGACCTCATCGGTACAGTACATTAAACTTATGAGTTTACGACATTCACACCGAAAATTCATACACGCACTCTAATAACATGAGTAATATTTATGCGTATGTTTAAAGTGTTACTAAACCCCTGCTCAGAGCCTGACTCCACCCACTGACAATATTTGAAAAATGCTGAAAAGTGGGCAGATCACAGCGGAGATAGAGGGGACGAGCCTAGGGCGGGGCTGAGCGAGTGCGGCGTGATCCTGAGACCCGCAGTGACAGATTGATTGACAGCTGCTGTCAGGGACGCTAAAATGGAGAGTGACTGTAATGACGCAAGTAGCTTTGCAACATAGTGATCATTTGAAGTAGAGGACTTTTCTCCCCCACTTTCACCTGAAGTGGAGGGTGTCGAGGTGTCTGTTCATATTAATTCCAGCCGCTGGCTCAAACTGCGGTCTTAACTCCCGCACCGCGTCGCTTTTCAGCGCGAGCTGTGTGGAGAAGCCCATTTCCACCTCCATTGCGTTGGAGAAGCAACCCCGTGTAAAATGCAGTTTGCACACTCGAGCTCTAGGCGGGAACTCACGGTCTTCCAGCCCAAGTGCATGCAACCACTGGCTCCTAATTTTAGTCTGCTGGTAAACTATGCAGTCCAGCAGTGCTGTCGCAACTAGAAACACACCTCCGTACCATCCTGACCACTGTACTAAATACAGATAAATCTATGCTAACTTGAAGATCTAAATAACTATATAATTGCTATGCTAAATAGATGCTATAATAGTCTATCCTGGTCTTACCAATACTGGCAATTCCAGCTCCTGACTCACTACAGTGATTTTGATGGTTTTATACTGCCAAGGGCGTGGTAGCTCGTACCAAGGGGCGTGGTGAACTGGAAACTGCTTACGTCACCTGCCACCGCTTACGTCACTTGCCACCGCAACATCCAATAGGAAAAATCAACTGCAGTAGCCACCGTTCAACCTGAAGAGGGCAGCACTCACACGTTTTTACACCATATATTGTAGAATTAAAACACTTTATACTCAAATGTCAAAAAAGTTACTCGAATCAATGAACAGCACTAATAAAGCCCCATTCTTATAGATCATTAACTAAAAAAAGTTGGTTTAGGGTTTAGTTACTCTTTAAAGTCAAAATGAAAAAAAAAAACTGACAACATGTATTTTCTAATGCAGCATGGTATTGAAAAACAATGCAATGCAAAAAAATAATAATTATGTTGCTCTATAAAAGGAATGATATATGAAGATTAAATTATTCATAAGTGTTAAACAAATCTCAAATAACTGTTTAGTCATTGTTTTAAGATGTTTTTATAAATTGTGCTGATTAAAGGTACAGGTTGTAGGACCTGCCACTAGAGGGCGCACTACCAAAACAATCACGTGGTTTGATGACGCTAAGAAGGAGCGTGGAAGGATGGGATTTGTTGTCTTCTACCCAACCGCTGACGGTCATCAATCAGACGGAGAGATAAATCATGGATTTCATCAGACTATGGATCAGACGCGTCCTCGCGCGGGTCTAGAGACGCGATGCCCCGCGTTTGGCGTGTATGCCCCATAATATTAATCTTGTTGACCGTTATAATAGCATACGTTTTCTGTAAAGAAACGAATCAAAACAACTCACCTGTCGAGTAAAACACAAGTGAGATCAGCATCTCTTTCTAGTTGAAGTTTGTCGCGAAGCTACTTCCACATTTGTCCACGACACTGTTGTCATGTGGTTTCTACGTCAGTAAAGGCGGTAACAAAGGGTAACTAACGCCACTGACAGGCGACTGCACTGCACCGTGTCACTGTTTAGATGGGAATTTGAGATATTGTTAATTAATCAGCTGGACAAAATATGTAACATTAGCCTAGTGTTTTTTTTACTGCAAATATCTTACAAATTGTACCTTTAAAAAGAGTTAAAGGGAGTAAAATGATGGCCCAATGTAATTTTTGGGTGAAGTATCCCTTTGAAGTTATAGTCAAGAGTTAACACTGTTGTAATAGAGGTTAGTGCAATAATGAGTATATAATAATGAATAATAATGAAATGTTTAAATAAGAAGTTGGATACATTAAAATGTCCATATGCCAAGTTATGAAAGAAAAAGAAAAATCTGAAGTGTGTAATTTATCCACCACAAAGGGGAATTGTGAAAAGTGGTGACTTTTAAATCTGAACATTACAGTGGGATATGATAGAAGACTGTTATATAAGTCAATATGAATCGACTTGCTTTTTGTGCATTTTGTACTAAATCATTGCATCTAAATTATACAAAACAAATTTGCCTATTTTTTCTTTCTTTTTTAAACCACTTAAAGTATGGAACTGTATCACCCTTCACCCTCTCTGAGTCCAATATTTATATTCTTTTTGTTTGTGGTCTGTCAAGATTTTATAGCAAATACTACAGATGCTGCTGTGGTGCCTGATCTCTGTGAGGACACCCCTAATGAATTACCAGCTACACCTCCTCCTACTGCTGTCACCGCTGCAGGAAATGATGGTACACTTTTTCTATATAATTGCATTGTTATATTTTAGCCTTTGAAATAGATGAACAAGTAGCCATGTTGTTCTTCATGATTTATTCATCTTTATATCTCATTCTTATTAATAGTTTGTTTTGGCAATATTAAATTATACACATGCACATTTACTCTCAAATAAAAAGGAAGATAAAACACTAACGTAATAACAACAATCTAAAAAGATGTTAACAATTAGACATTTTAAATTTGCATTCTTATTAGTTTTTTTTTTTTTTTTTGCTGTCATATTTAGTCTCAGTAATTCTTTTAGGAATTTTAGGAAGTTTTTGAATGTATTTTCAAAAGGAAAAAGGCTAAGTTTTAAGTTACATTCAGTTGCTTTAATAAAACATTAAAAATACATTAAGATGTGTATTTTAATAAACCACTTTGGCCATGTAAGATTATAAAATGATAAATGGTTAATATCTAATTGATTATATGTGTGTACAGTAACAATCTTAATATAATAAATTCTTTATCTGTAATTTATTAGGAATTGGCCTTTGCTTGCAACATTAACATTAACCACTGTGTCATCCTCTCAAACCAGAACATTCCTGTTTAAAGGGTAGGAGCAGTCCAGCCCTAACTGAGACCACTTTTTTGGTAAATCCAGAGGAAGGCTTTGCTCTTGCACCTGTTGCTGGCACACGTGAGTTTTAACAGCTCTGGAGAATATAATTGACATTTGCCTCAAATTGTTGTACATTGTTCACTGTTAAACTGATAAAGGGACGGTTCACCAAAAAATAAAAATTCTGTCATCATTTTCTCATCCTCATGTCATTCCAAACCTGTATGAGTCTTACTTTCTTCTGTGTAAAACATAAAATAAGATATTACAATGGAAGTCAAAGGTTGCATTCTTCAAAATATCTTATTTTATGTTCTGCTGAAGAAAGTCGTACATTTGGAAAGGCACGAAGGTGAGTAAATTGATAAAGAAAGGTCATTTTTTGGTTGAACTATCCTTTTAATGTTGGGGTTTTAACTGCTCTCATGAAGCCACTTGAGGGTGCTATTGGCAGCCAAGAATAAGTAGGTTTTTGCATGCCAGATCATGGTAATGAATCAGGTGCTGCAATGTGTGCACAGTTTTTTTGTGTTAAGCATGATGGCCTACTATGTTTGCCAAAAGGCATAATACATAGCCAGAGTGTGGAATACTGTATCCCACAATGTCAAATGTCAAACACAGTTTTTCTTGACTCTTTTTATTGCACTGATATATATTAAGACATTTTTGTATAATACTGGATCACAAATACAGAATTAGCTTTTTATATATATTTTGAGATGACAAGTGGACACACAGAATTAAGCATTCAATGTAGTGAGTTTAAAAAATAAATTTATCCTTTTAATTTTGGCATTATATACTCAGCATAAGTATATTAAGCATAGTAATAGTCCTGCATGTTAAGTAAGCATCATGCTAGTATTCCAGATCTGCTGCTAGGAAATCAGACAAGGGCCTAAAACTAACGTTTTGCCACACCTGCCAATGCCCGATGAATTGAGAAAATTTACTTGCCCTTAACTTTTGTTTTTTTTGTTTAGACCATGAAACTTTATTCCTTAAAAAAAAAAAAAACACTGGCAGAACAAATTTGGGGAAACACGTCTAATTGCAAATTTGAATTATTATTATTAATATTTATTATTAAAATTAAACTATAAAGAACTCACTCTAATACTATTGAACCATAGTTCATAATAAAAATGGTGATTATATATATATATATATATATATATATATATATATATATATATATATATATATATATAATCACCATTTTTATTGTGAACCACATATTATTATGATATACATATCTGCAGTATATAGCAACAGTAAAATTACAATACTAATATTCATAATTGTTTTTTTCTGTGCTTTCAAACGTTAAACCATTTATTTTAGCAGAAATCCACATAGAAACATCTCTTTTGTTAACAACAGGCCATTCTCATTTCAAACTGTGCATTTGGAAATGAAACATGGGCCAAACATTATAAGTGACTCAAACTCGCAGCACTTGCATAGATGGAGTTCTTGTGGAGCAGCATTTACTGGAAACCGCCCCAAAAACACTGAAAAAATGCAGTCTTTTCAATTTGATAATCACACCAAACCATATCACGTTTTCAGGCATTTTTAGAATTAAGAAAAAAAAGTTAATGGCCAACTGGTGATTTAAGCTGTTTCATATACTCGCCAACCCTGATTTTTGCTTAAATCTGGCGGTTGGTGAATTTAAATTTTAGGCCCTGCATCAGACTAATACTAAGTTCAAACATGTGCTCAGCATCTCCAGCAAGGAAAAGAAGCACGAGGAAGCGGAAGCGGAAGCTAATGATTGACCGATCAAAGGAACTCACAAACGATGACATCAGGAATCAATTGACTGACTGCTCTGACCTTTTAACCCCATTGGAGATAGCCCCGCCCACTCGGCAACTCATGGAGTGGAGGGAAAATGGAGGAGTGAAGCAGCTTTTCTCCAGTTTTTGTCTGCCATTCATTCACCCTGAATTAAAGCAGGTATGTATCGCCTACACACGTGGCTGAAATAGTAGCTGACCTCAACTGAAGTGCACAGCTTTCATAGTGAGTATAGCATTATGCAGTGCATTGGGAAATATTCCTCTCCCTCTATTCCTCTATAGCTGTTCCCTTGTGGCACACCATGTAGGAGACCAGGTTTGGAGGGAGGGGCGAGACAGCAGACTGACCATGAGGAAATAGAGCAACCTAGAGAGGGTAACAAACCACATTACATCAGACAAGAGCAGAGTTAATCTGTCCGTTTCCACCTGGTATTAAAAAGCATTTTCAGTGATCTGATCTCAAGTGGTCAGCTGAGACTAGTGTTACAGAGAGGCAGAAAATTTCCGGTTAATTTCAGAAACTTACCAGGATTTTTGGAAAGTGTCCAGAAATTACCAAACATTTTTCTGCCCATTGAAACCCTAGCCCGAGACACATTTCTGTTTTGTCCCTCCCCTTTAATGTTGTCGCACTGTACATCACTTTTGCTAGAGTGCTGAGTGTGGCACAAGAATACAATTGAATGATTGAAGCCATTATGCTGCTTATAAGCATTTTTGCTCATACAGATAAGAGTAATGCATCATTCATAACTGTAAAGGCTACTCTTATTTGTGTACACTCACATTATCAACAAAATGTTGTGCTTTTTTAAAATAAAGAAAACAAACAGGATGCAGTTTCTGCAGTCTTGGTCACCGTTAACTGTGGAAATCATCACAAAAATGAACCAAAACTCATCATAAGGACTGCTTGTCTCATAGACATGAGAAATATATCTATAGAAAGCTTGAAATGTCTAGCTCATAATGTCATCCATACAAAACGTGCGTTTTTCTCTGAAGGCACGTCCATTTTACTGCGGTGATGCGAGTCAGCATTGTTAACTTCATCTTTGCAGCGGACAATGACTCAGAAAACAGGAGTTTATTAATAAATATCTCCTTGCAATTTTTCCAGACACAATCATAGTCATTAATGCTTTTGCCGGTGCTTTGCTGTGAGATTTATGTGTGCCTTATTAAAAGGTTCATTATGGTTAAGTATATATTAAGTAATTGTAAGTAAACAAAGTAAATTGTGCTGATTGGTGTGTGTGTGGACATGTAGCAGTCTGGGAGAGCACTGCTCAGTCGATGCTGGATGACTGGAGTTTGTTGCAAGAGTCTGTTGGTCCTAATCAACCAGCAGGTGAAGACACTACTGTAGAAGCATCTATCACTCGTCCAGGACCTCCACCTCTGTGGAACACCACCAGTGTAAGAACAATATATGCTCTTAATCAGCGTTCAAGTCAACAAGAAGCCAAAATTACTGGTCCAAGTTCATAATTATTCATCAGAATGTAATAACTAATAATTTCACCCCATCTTACTCTTTCTCTGTCACAGGAGGAGAGTAGGCTGGAGGTGTCATATCCAGAGCCTCTCTCTGATACCTCCATGTTTGTTCATCCATCTGGAGGGATAAGGGAAACCCCAGTGACACAGACACAGGTAGTGTTAAACACTCGACCACACATGAAACATCAGGGCCACAAATAAATAAGACCTGCCACAACTAATCCGTAATGGACCTTTTTCACATTTCCAGGCTTCTCAGCAGCGGAAGTCAACATAGTTGGGTAAAATTCTGTAGCAGTGATTGAGAGACTAAATATATCACAAATATATTATTTGCATTCCCATTTGCTCGAAAGGCAAAAGATAAACTCCACAATAGTGTTCGCAACTTTCAAAAAAAAGGAAAAGAAAATAGAGAGAGATTGATAATGGGAGTAAAATTTACCATCGCTTCCATAGTCATTTGTATTAGAAACACCCTTGAATTAACATTAACTAGTTTTTGTTTTTTGATGCAAAGGTAATATAATACAAAGTATAGCGTTAAAAAAAAAAACTTTGTAGGATTTACGATTCTGATGACCATTATTTTCTCCATGATGTAATGATAAAAATTAAACTTTCATATAATTTAGATTCATTGCACACCAACTGAAATATTTAAGGTCTTTTATTGTTTTAATACTGATGATTTTGGCATACAGCTCATGAAAACCCAAAATGCCTGTCTCAAAAAATTAGCATATCATGAAAAGGTTCTCTAAACGAGCTATTAACCTAATCATCTGAATCAACTAATTAACTCTAAACACCTGCAAAAGATTCCTGAGGCTTTTAAAAACTCCCAGCCTGGTTCATTACTCAAAACCGCAATCATGGGTAAGACTGCTGTCCAGAAGGCCATCATTGACACCCTCAAGCGAGAGGGTAAGACACAGAAAGATATTTTTGAACGAACAGGCTGTTCCCAGAGTGCTGTATCAAGGCACCTCAGTGGGAAGTGTGTGGGAAGGAAAAAGTGTGGCAAAAAACGCTGCACAACGAGAAGAGGTGACCGGACCCTGAGGAAGATTGTGGAGAAGGACCGATTCCAGACCTTGGGGGACCTGCGGAAGCAGTGGACTGAGTCTGGAGTAGAAACATCCAGAGCCACCGTGCACAGGCGTGTGCAGGAAATGGGCTACAGGTGCCGCATTCCCCAGTTCAAGCCACTTTTGAACCAGAAACAGCGGCAGAAGCGACTGACCTCGGCTACAGAGAAGCAGCACTGGACTTTTGGACAAATTTTGCATGTCATTCGGAAATCAAGGTGCCAGAGTCTGGAGGAAGACTGGGGAGAAGGAAATGCCAAAATACCTGAAGTCCAGTGTCAAGTACCCAGTCAGTGATGGTCTGGGGTGCCATGTCAGCTGCTGGTGTTGGTCCACTGTGTTTCATCAAGGGCAGGGTCAATGCAGTTAGCTATCAGGAGATTTTGGAGCACTTCATGCTTCCATCTGCTGAAAAGCTTTATGGAGATGAAGATTTCGTTTTTCAGCACGACCTGGCACCTGCTCACAGTGCCAAAACCACTGGTAAATGGTTTACTGACCATGGTATTACTGTGCTCAATTGGCCTGCCAACTCTCCTGACCTGAACCCCATAGAGAACCTGTGGGATATTGTGAAGAGAAAGTTGAGAGACGCAAGACCCAACACTTTGGATGAGCTTAAGGCAGCTATCGAAGCATCCTGGCCCTCCATAACACCTCAGCAGTGCCACAGGCTGATTGCCTCCATGCCACGCCGCATTGAAGCAGTCATTTCTGCAAAAGTATTGAGTGCATAACTGAACATAATTATTTGAAGGTTGACTTTTTTTTGTATTAAAAACACTTTTCTTTTATTGGTCGGATGAAATATGCATATTTTTTGAGACAGGCATTTTGGGTTTTCATGAGCTGTATGCCAAAATCATCAGTATTAAAACAATAAAAGACCTGAAATATTTCAGTTGGTGTGCAATGAATCTAAAATATATGAAAGTTTATTTTTTATCATTACATTTTGGAAAATAATGAACTTTATCACAATATGCTAATTTTTTGAGAAGGACCTGTAATAAACAATTTCAATCAACCAATGACATTTTTGCACTTTGCAATGGCATCACTTGTCAACACCTTTGAAATTAAGGAAGCAATCCATCCAGTTTGTCGTATTTGTTGAACTCAAGTTAAACTATAAAAATATTCGATATTCTAGTAACCCCTTTTACGAAAGTTTGACAAAATTATGCGGAAATAAATGTTACACGGTCACAAAACTGTATTGCTCCAATCTTACATTGCCATCATTAGGCAATATTAATGGAGCTTCATTTTCAGAGTAATATTTAAATGTTATATGACACTTTATTCACAATTCGGACTTAATGGGCTCTTGCCACCGCTTTTAAAACAGGTCTTGCATATTCTCTGAGTGAACTATTCTGTCACTTATTATGTTACTCATTGCAGCTAAGATGTTTAACACCCAGACATATCTTGCATTGTACTATGTTTCTATTGTATTCATATTAAGCAAGCATTTCCATTTTGTAGTACAGCCTGTCCCAACAGTGAACGATTACCATTACATTTCAAATATTTCATAGAGCATAAATGTCAGTCAAACAGAGAAGGCCTGCAAACTTCTTAATCTGGACTACTACCAGTTAAGTTTACTAATTATTGAAATCCTAACATGAAGTTTAATATGTTCATATTCAGTACACTAACATTCTTTATTTGAAAGAAATCAATACTTTTATTCAGCAGGACACATGAAATTTATCAAAAGTGACATTAAAAACTTACTAAATGCTACAAAAAAAGTTTAATTGAAGACTAGAGTAATGATGCTAAAAGCTCAGCTTTACATCAGAACTAAATAAAAATTTTCAAAAAAAAATTTTTTGTAATAATATTTCAATATATAACTGTATTTTTGCACAAGTAAATGCAGCAAGGAGAGACTGATGTGTGTGTAACATTTGACCTCCTCCCTTTGTCTGCAGTCTGCTCTGAATAGCCAGGATGTGGAGGATAAGAGAATGACCAGTCGGGCACACGACCTCCTCCAAGCACTCAAAGTAAGAAATAATCAAACACCAAATACACAGAGAGTGTTAATGATCAGATCTGGCCTAGCTTGTGGATCAGCTGTAGATGAGGAGTTATGAGTGAAGAATTAAAAGTGAAAGTGACGTTACATTCAGCCAAGTATGGTGACCCATACTCAGACCCATACTCGTGCTCTGCATTTAACCAATCCGAAGTGCACACACACAGAGCAGTGAACACACACACACTGTGAACACACACCCGGAGCAGTGGGCAGCCATTTATGCTGCTATCTATATATATATAGATAGATAGATAGATAGATAGATAGATAGATAGATAGATAGATAGATAGATAGATAGATAGATATCTATAGATATAAATAGATATATATAGATATATATATATATATCTTAAAGTATTTCAAACATATTTAGTTCTACATAAAAATGCATTTGTTGTCTATAATTTAATATCATCTAATAACTTCTCATTTTTCTTCAGAGACAAGACTCTTCTCCCGATGCCGTGTACAGTCTGCATGCTTTATGTGAGAGCAGCAATCGTTCTTATGTGGCAGCCATATTTTTCTGCCTGCTGGTGTTGAGGAAACAACAAATCCTCAACCTGCACCAGAGCGCCCCATACAGTGACATCATCGCCACACCTGGCCCTCTCTTTTCCTCTCTCTAGAGCTGGCAGACATGAAGCAACGGAGGGAAACCCGTTAGAGACGTTAGAGCTCATTAAAGGACTTTGCTGTGTCATGCACGTTCTTGGTTGGAAGCAAATTTGATAGAATTCTGTCAAGATTTTGACATTGTGTTTGAAATTCCCATAGAGACTAAAGATGGCTAAAAAATGTCTCTGATCTATGAAATGTGTTTGTATAGTGTTATACTGTTTCTTAAAAAAAAAAATATATATATATATATATAATTCTCAGAGCTGTATGATCTGGGTTATGGTTGAAAATTACTGTAGAGTAGCACACAAAATATCAAAAGAAACTTAATATGATTGTTTCAGTTTAACCAATTTCATGAACTAAATTAACTAAATCTTTGTTCATTACCTGAAAAGTCATTTGGCATGGATTGTATCTCAAGCCTGAATAGGTCTTTGTCGTTTCGTCCTACAGTTTAATGTAATAATAGGTATGTTCCAAAAACAGTTCTTCTCTGTGTTGATTAATATGATATGTTCTTTTTACCCAATCTTTGAGACCATTAAATGTACAAATCAAATAAAAAAGTATTGCAAAACTAAAAAAATAAATGCATAATTTAATTCCAAACATCATTTCACAAACTCTAAAGGAAATGTTTAGAAGATGTCCTGGGTGCTCTTATGAATAAGGAATGAATCCATATTTAGCTCTGAAAGCATAATATTCATATTGTTAGCACTTCATGATTAACTTTTACTGGACTGAAGCAAGAGTCCAGTTTACTGTTACAGTTTACTCTTGTTCAAATATGAATGTCAAACATGATAAATCAGGCTAAGAAACGTTTATTTGTTCATTTCTCATCATTGCATTGCATTATAAGTTTTGCCCACACAATAAAAACTACCGTCGTGGCCAAAAGTTTTGAGAATTACATAAATATTGGAAATTGGAAAAGTTTTTATAATAGCAATTTGCATATACTCCAGAATGTTATGAAGAGTGATCAGATTAATTGCATAGTCCTTCTTTGCCATGAAAATGAACTTAATCCCAAAAAAACCTTTCCACTGCATTTCATTGCTGTCATTAAAGGACCTGCTGAGATCATTTCAGTAATCGTCTTGTTAACTCAGGTGAGAATGTTGACGAGCACAAGGCTGGAGATCATTATGTCAGGCTGATTGGGTTAGAATGGCAGACTTGACATGTTAAAAGGAGGGTGATGCTTGAAATCATTGTTCTTCCATTGTTAACCATGGTGACCTGCAAAGAAACGCGTGCAGCCATCATTGCGTTGCATAAAAATGGCTTCACAGGCAAGGATATTGTGGCTACTAAGATTGCACCTAAATCAACAATTTATAGGATCATCAAGAACTTCAAGGAAAGAGGTTCAATTCTTGTAAAGAAGGCTTCAGGGCGTCCAAGAAAGTCCAGCAAGCGCCAGGATCGTCTCCTAAAGAGGATTCAGCTGCGGGATTGGAGTGCCACCAGTGCAGAGCTTGCTCAGGAATGGCAGCAGGCAGGTGTGAGCGCATCTGCACGCACAGTGAGGCCAAGACTTTTGGAAGATGGCCTGGTGTCAAGAAGGGCAGCAAAGAAACCACTTCTCTCCAAAAAAAAAAAAAACATCAGGGACAGATTGATCTTCTGCAGAAAGCATAGTGAATGGACTGCTGAGGACTGGGGCAAAGTCAAACACAGCCATGAATAAAGAATGGTACCAAAACACCCTCAGCAACTTCTTCCAACAATCCAACAACAGTTTGGTGAAGAACAATATTTTTAGAGTCTAAAAAAAAAAGTATCACAATAATTTGTATTTTTATGTCAAAGAGAGTAAGTAAATGTATACACTAATGCTCAATTTGCTCATTTACGTATATATATGTTATCTTTATTTCAAAGTGAAGTTGAGAAAACATGAAACACACATCCATAAATACAGTTTTCGTTGTGTATTCTTAAAGTGTTCTGTTGCCTCGATATTGTCCAGTACACATTTATACTTGCTCCAGTAAAATCAGTGGTTCAAACCATTGCCATAGACTTCCATCAATGGACGGTAATGGGTCAGATTTAATCATGAAGAGAAAAGGAAGCTTTAATTGCTCAG
This sequence comes from Carassius carassius, assembly GCF_963082965.1. Taxonomy (NCBI): domain Eukaryota; kingdom Metazoa; phylum Chordata; class Actinopteri; order Cypriniformes; family Cyprinidae; genus Carassius; species Carassius carassius. Next base: position 4,934,397 of record NC_081788.1, read on the forward strand.
AGCCACTAAAGAGAGATTCAGTAATCTGTGCTCATTATCTGTAAACAGTACAAATTGTTGTGACTACAGTTCTGCGGCTCTGATGATATAACCTTTACTATTTTTGGACATTAGGTCTCTGCCCCTTTAAGAAACGCCGTCGCAGCGTCGCGCAAATGCGTCGTTTCTGCTCTCGCAGGTCTCGCGCGCGCGCGCTCATCAACAGCGTCAGCATCAGCATCCCGGTCGAGACGATGCCGCGCGCAGGGCTCCGCCAACACCCGTGCACAAACTTCACTGAGATACTGCAAAGCAGCGTCGACGGAAGAAGAGCAGATGATGTAAGTGACGTTCATAGAGGTTCACTCTTCTCTGTCATGAATTATCTCGACTTAAAGCTGTTTCATAAACTATAACAGGCTCTTAAAGGATTGGTGTAACTGCGTCTCTCAGCCCGCTTCAGTTTCTACACTCACTATGCGTATTATGTAATATAGTTTTACGCTGAAGAAAGTCTAAGACGCACTGTTGCAGCGCCGCGTCAGACAGGTGAAGGGTGTCTGCTGATGAGAGATACTGTTACATAAGACAGCTTGTGCCCTTTACTACACACGGACGATTTACCTGCAAACTATGGAGGAAGGTGACGTCATCCTGAGTCCTGAACCATGGAAGTTGTTCATCTTGGAAAATTAATATTTTTTACAATATAGAACAGACCTTTATTTTCAAAGAAAAAGAAACGACAATAGATTATTTATTTATTTATTTTATTCTGTCATGAAGCAGCATTATTGAGCATTATTTGCAGGGTCTTTTGTATTAAATATTAATTTGGTAACAGGTGTTTTCCATTTAATTGGTTCAACTGAAGTACTGCATATGTCATAATGGAGATCTGTTAATTTAATATATAAAATGTTTTACATCATTAGAAAAAAAAAACAATTAAAAAAGACTAAAAATGAAATCAATGTTTATTTCTGACGCTAATAATACTGCTAGTGAAAATGCTTATATTTTACATTTTCCAAATTGAATGTGCATTTCTGTTTACACAGTATATTGTCGTCAAAACAATTTACGTTCAAATACAAATTGAACATAAATTTAGAACCTCTGACTTGTCTGTACGATTAGCATCAGAAAAATACTTTGATTAGACATTTAGAAATAGTGTAGAAAATGTTCATATTTATTTGACTTTATAGCATATACAGGTGCATTTCAATAAATTAGAATGTCGTGGAAAAGTTCATTTATTTCAGTAATTCAACTCAAATTGTGAAACTCATGTATTAAATAAATTCAATGCACACAGACTCAAGTAGTTTAAGTCATTGGTTCTTTTAATTGTGATGATTTTGGCTCACATTTAACAAAAACCCTTAAAAAAAAATCTTAACAAATTAGAATACTTCATAAGCCCAATAAAAAATAAAAAATTTTTTATTGAATTGTTGGCCTTTTGGAAAGTATGTTAATTTACTGTACATGTACTAAACATTTGGTAGGGGCTCCTTTACTGCCTCAATTCGGCATGGCATGGAGGTGTTCAGTTTGTGGCACTGCTGAGGTTTCTGGAAGCCCAGGTTTCTTTGACAGTGGCCTTCAGCTCATCTGCATTTTTGGTCTCTTGTTTCTCATTTTCCTCTTGACAATGCCCCATTAATTCTCTATGGGATTCAAGCACAACAACACCATGGTCATGGTCACCATGGTGCCAAATCCTACTGGAAAATGAAATCAGCATCTTCACAAAGTTGGTCAGCAGAAGGAAGCATGAAGTGCTCCAAAATTACTTGGTAAACCAGTGCAGTGACTTTGGTTTTCAAAAAACACAAAGGACCAACACCAGCAGATGACATAGCACCCCAAATCCTCACAGACTGTGGAAACTTAACACGTTACTTCAAGCAACTTGGGCTATGAGCTTCTGCACCCTTTCTCCAGACTCTAGGACCTTGGTTTCCAAATGAAATACAAAACTTGTTCTCATCTGAAAAGAGGACTTTGGACCACTGGGCAACAGTCCATTCTTCTTCTCCTTAGTCCTTCAGGATTGGCCTAACAAGAGGAATACGACAACTGTAGCCAAATTCCTTGACACCCCTGTGTGTGGTGGCTCTTGATGCCTTGACCCCAGCCTCAGTCCATTCCTTGTGAAGTTCACTCAAATTCTTGAATCGATTTTTCTTGACAATCCTCGTAACGCTGTGGTTCTCTCGGTTGGTTGTGCATCTTTTTCTTCCACACTTTTTTCTTCCACTCAACTTTCTGTTAACATGCTTGGATACAGCACTCTGTGAACAGCTTCTTTGGTAATGAATGTTTGTGGCTTACCCTCATTGTGAAGGGTGCCAGTGATTGTCTTCTGGACAACTGTCAGATCAGCAGTCTTCCCCATGATTGTGTAGCCTAGTGAACCAAAGTGAGAGACCATCTTGAAGGCTCAGGAAACCTTTGCAGGTGTTTTGAGTTGATTAGCTGATTGGCATGTCAGCATATTCTAATTTGTTGAGATAGTGAATAAGTGGGGTTTTGTTAAATGTGGGCCAAAAGCATCACAATTAAAAGAAACAAAGACTTAAACTACTTCAGTCTGTGCATTTTATTGATTTAATTCACAAGTTTCACAATTTGAGTTACTGAAAGTTATTGAGTTACTGTTTTATCTTAAATCTCTTCTTCATTTCCAGGTTTAAATTCGGTTTTTAAGTTTCAGTGTAGCTTCAGACTCCAGTTGTATTTTATATTTATAGTTACGTTTATTAATCTAGTAGAAAGTTCAGTATCTAAAATTACAACAAATGGCTGCAACCATAGTAACATAAGAAGTGTTGCAATATAAAGTTCCGATTGTTTGGAGAAATGCAGACTATAACAATAATGAAAGTGAGCAATAGGGAGAGAATATGTGTCTTGAAAGTTGCAATGATTTTGACTGTTTGAGACAACTTTGGAACATAAGTATGCAATCTGTATATAACAGCAGCTACTGCAGACGTAGTGTGCGTGTCTCTGTTCATGTTACTTGTGGAACAGACCTTATGTGATTTCCTGAACTTGAACCCTGTTGCCTGACAGATGCTCTCGGGGACTAAATATACTAACAGTCAACTCAAAAATCACACACTTTCTGCTCATCTGTTTCGGAAGTAATGTCAGGAAATGCTATTTTACATACAGACTGGGTATAAAAGGTTTTTATTTTTTTCGGTTGATGATGACAGTGCAGACTCTTCAGCAAATCATAACTGGGTCATGCTAGAAAAAGCTCTCTTTTTTGGTCATTGTGCACATTGTGAACAGAAATAAGGCATTTTTAATATATTTTTCTTTAATATAGTCTCAGCTCTAAACATAATCTTAACATTGTAAAACTGCTTCCAAAGAGTTCACTATAAACACCTTATACAGACGACTGAGCAGATCCTCGGGCTGTTATGATTAATCAAATAATTCATCAAATGTGTTTTAAACTAGAAAAAGTTGAGTCTTCCACTTCATGCACTGGAGAGACAATCCATGTTTCTGTGAGTGTGTGAATAGCTCAGTTCAGAGAGTGAAAGAATCCATCATCTGTGCTGTATGTGTGTGTGACTTTGTCTAAATCAGTTTGTTTATTGTTCTGAATGCTTGGTTTACATAAGCATTTATTTATTAAGCATTTATTTATTTATTTATTTAGAGTCATGTGGCATTCAGAATAAAATGCTCTCTGTTGGGTTCTGTTCAGCATCTGTGGGAATCTAATTTTGTCTGGCATATGTCTTTTTGGATTTGGTATTTTAACGGGATGCAAGGGTACATCGTTCTGTTATTCTAAACTTTAATGTTTTTCTTCCATGGAACACAAATGGATTTAACAGAATCTTCACGCTGTTCTTTTCCATACAGTGGGGACTGAAGTGGTCAAGCTCCAAAAGTTACAAAAAGCACCATAAAAGTGATGCATGCACTGTATAACAACTCTTCAGAGGTTGTAGCATTCTTCAGCTTTGGTCTGTAACATGGCTTCAGAATGTCATATGACTATCGTACACAATTCATATGGCCCACTTTTAAGATACTTTTTGATTCTATGAATTCTACACAACCATTTGTTTAAGTGACAGTAAAGACATAATGTTACAAATTACTTCTGTTTTAAATAAATGCTGTTCTTTTAACTTTATTTTTATCCTGAGGTTTCCACAAGAATATGAAACAGCAAAACTGTTTTCAACATTGCTAAATAATGTTTCTTGAGCAGCAAATCCAAATATTTGAATGAATTCTGAAGGATCATGTTACTCTAAAGACTGATGACAGTATCTGATGACAGTAACAGGAATAAAAAATGACATTTAAAAATATGTATTTTGAAATAAAAAAACAGTCATTTTTAAAGTGTAATATTTCAGAATATCACAGATTTCACCGTATTTTTGATCAGATAAATGCAGTCTTGGAAAACATAAGAAATTTCTCTCAAAAACCTTAAAAAATCTTACCAACTCCAAACTCTGAACAATAGTGTATATACTGTAAAAATAATAATAAATAAAATCAGATTCACTGCTTATTTCTATTTCCAAAACTTTTTTTCCCATTAATCAAAGTCATGTGGTGCAGCCAACCTGCAGAAACATGCTTTAAAAAACATAAAGAAATGACCTGCAGACCCTCGGGTGTTACGGTCACCTAGTCTCTTGAAATATAATCAGACTATTTTGTGTTCTGTTAAAAAAGGTCCCTTTCCCTTTAAGTACCAAGATATTAATATTGTGTCATTCAAATGTTATTTGTTTTTTTTTCTGATTGTATTTCATATTCTGTGGTGTGTGTGTGTGTTTGTCTTAGAGAGATCTGTCCTTGTAATCGTGCCGTTACGAGGTGTCGGTCCTCACCCATGTCCCACTCTGCGAGCCGAAAGCCATCTGCTGGTTCCCGCAGGTAATGCTCCCTTTCTCTTTTAACACACACAATCAAACGCATGGAAAGTTTTCTAGCCTGATTATTATGATGTGATATTTCATTCAGTGGCAGTTTGAATTCCTTTAAAACACATCCAAGTTGCACTGTGACAGCCTGTTTGATATGGACGTCAGAGCTCAGCTGTCTCTGTGTGTGTGTGTGTGTGTGTGTCACAGAAGGCCTGCTGCCCCAAGCAGCACTCGACACTCGCATGGGGACTCGTCTGTCCGTAGCAGTTACTCAGCAGTATCCTGCAAGTGCACAGAGAGCAACACTGTACCACGCTCCAACCCAGCCACACCACGGTGAGCGGCACACACTCAAAGGCAGATTAGATTTGTCTTCCATCAGGGTCGTGTTCCAGATTTTGTATGGTGGCAAAAAGTACAGTGCAAAAATAGAATTAATGGAACTGACATGACACTATATCCATTTAAAAGTCTGGTTACTTGTGTCCTCACGTCGTCCCAAACATGTTTTTCTTTCTCTGTGGAACACAAAGGGAGGTTTTTTTGTAGAATGTATGGGCTGCTCTTTTCTTTATCAAGGTGAATGGGGAGAAGGGCAAAAAAGGACAAAGAAAGACCATAAAGGTAGTTTGAAGTACTCACACATTATATTCCAAGTCTGCTTAAGTCATACAAATAGCTGTTATTCACTGAAAATCCAAACCTTTCGCAATTGCATTTGTGACTGACTCGACGTAAATTTTATCTTTCATTTTTGTGAATGGTGTTATGCGTAAGTTGATTTCTTTGTCAACCCTATTGCAAGTCCATTACGTTATGTCAAGTACATGGGAAAAGAAATTCATGATCATGTAAAATCATGAAGTAATTACTTTTCTGTTATGTCATGATCACAAGAAAATTAAAGATCACGAGAAAAAAAAAAAAAAAAAAGATAATGCATTGCCTCCTAGGGCTTCCATAATTGTCTCTTTGGCAGAAATATATAATCTGTTGATTTTTGTGAAAATGAGGAGGGTAAAGATCCTTACTGCATAAATTTACACTGAGAGTTGCCGAACCTAATAATTATACTTAGGGCTTATCAGGACTGTTGACATGTTAACTATATTCAAATTATGAGATCCATCACAATTAAAGATTATTTATTTCTCTCTCTGACCCAGACGGCAGACAAAGTATGCCACCTGTAGTGAGAATCACGGGATCCGTCCGCCTGCTCCTGAGCAGTATCTCACCCCACTGCAGCAGAAGGAAGTGTGCATTCGTCACTTACGAGCTCGGCTGAAAGAAAATGTGGAAAGGCTTCAGGACAGGTCAGTAATGCTTTTATCTCTCAACAACATGTCAGCGGAGTTTAATAGAGTATCATACATGTGGTTATATACAGAATACAGCAGAACCTACCCTGCATTTGAATATGCCTACAAATATGTCAGAATCCATAGTATTAAACATTATCATACTACACACATCCATACCATATAAAACATACTTTTTAAAGGATGTGAAGCAAGTTTCAAACCAAATGTAGTATCTGCATAACACTACGCATTTTTCAGACACAGCACAAGATTTATTTCTATGCCCATGTTTTTTTAACCATGGCAGAGACTCTGTGATCGAGGAGTTACGGATGCAGCTGACTCGGATGCAGGAGGATTGGATTGAAGAGGAATGTCATCGCATAGAGGCCCAGTTGGCCCTAAAAGAGGCCCGGAAGGAGATCCGGCAGCTTCAGCAGGCTGTGGAAACTGTTAGCTCCAATCTGGGGACCCATGAGGCAGAACAACAGGACTGTAAGTCTGAAGGTCTAGGCGTCGGAAGGATAGGCCCACGATTTGGAGCATCCAGGTCTTGTGGCTGCTCTCCGGCCCACACCATGAGCCGCAGTGCCACCTTCACCAGGCTAAGCAGTGACACGTCAGCTGGCGCTTCAGATCGCAATGGAAACATACGCTCTGATCGCTACATCCCCGCCAATAGAGGGGCGATGACATTACCAAGAGGGGACGGGCGTACTCATCTACTTCTGGAAGCAGCTCTACTGTCTGAGCAAGTCCCTCACGCAACGCTATGCTCCTCTCTGTCACGATCCTCCACCTGTGAGAGATTGTGCAGCGGAGAGGCAGTGTTGCCCATCAGCCGATCCTGCCATGCCGTTAACAACAACTGCAGCTGTATTCCACATGCCTACCTCCCACACCACCATTTGTTTCTGCACCTCCCACAGGAGGAAGCACCACCTCCACCTCCTCCACCAGCGCCCCCTAGTGCATCGGAGGTCAGTGACAGGCCAGGGTACCGGTCACAAGCCTGTAGCCCCACCATAACCTGGATCTCTGAAGAGGGCGGAGGTGAGGAATTGAGCATCATCACTTCAGCAACTTGTGCACCAGACATTACTGTAGCTGAACCACAGGTGTTCTCACCATCCTCTGCAACTACTTCCCCTGCTCAGCTGTCTTGCATCACAGAAACTTTGCCGCTAGACAGCACAGTTGAATTTTCATCATCAACAACAATGCCGACAGTGTTGACGAAGCCACAGGTTAAACAACCTTGTCCCAGAGTGCCACCACCACAGGAAGCAGCGGTAGTAATGGTCAGTGATGAAGATGGAGTGGAGGAGGATGCAGAATCAGCTCCCCCTCAGAGGAGCCACTGGAGCCGTTATTTCCTGATTGACCTCTTAGCGGTGGCCGTTCCTGTAGTTCCCACACTAGCGTGGCTTTGCCGGGGATCACGGAATAAAGGCATGCCGGTGTATAACATGGGCTCCCTGTTGCGCGGCTGCTGTGCCGTTGCTCTGCACTCTCTACGACGGGTTGGAAGTCCCTCAGGAACAGGAAGAGCTAAACCTATCTGATAGCATTACTGTTCCATCAAAATCTTGTAACTGCACCTTGAGTGGGGTCATTTGTCCTTTATCTAGCAGTTTGGGATTTGTATTTATTTATTTTTGAACCAAAGAGGTCTAAATCCATCACACCAATGCTTGTTTGGGACAAAGATTGAGGGAATGTTGCTCTGATTTGCACAGACACTTACGAGGTTTAAGGGCGTTGTTCATTTCCACCATTTGTTTTCCTTTTCCTTCTGGTTCTCTTATCTGCTGTATTTCCGCCCATTCCTGGCTGAAACTCAACTGAAAGTACACAGTCAAAAGTAGCTGCAAACACGAGTCCAAGCTGAGCAGAGAAGTCACAATGTACAGATGTTTAGGCCTTAATATTTAAATAATAATAATAATAATTAAATGCCTCTAAATATCATTCTTATGTAAACTGTTCTATTGAACTGAACTCATTGTTCTCGTTTCATGAGTGGAGCCTGCTCTCAAGAAAAAAAATTGCATGTAACTTTAGGTAGGTTACATAGACATTGGTGTGAACTGATCTTCATGAGAAGAGGACACTTCAGGTCCATAGCGCAAACAAGTAAGTGTGGCTAGGCTTTCAAATTTTAAACCTTTACATACCTGTTGCTAAGCAACCATTGAGCAAATCCATCTAATTTCATAAGAAACAGAACTTTTCACAATGTAGACACAAAATTACATGTTTAAGTGTGAAAATAAATTAAAGGCATCCGGCAACTTTGCTGCTTGGATCTCTAAAAAAACATGCATAAGTCACTATTATATCTTAAAACATTGATCCTTTTATGATGAAATATCTTAATGTGGAGTGTTAAGGATAACTATTCTGATGTAATTCTAGACTCAATTTATGTGTCAATTGTTGTATCGGTTACACAACGGTGTATTCTTAATATGAGCAAAAAGAAACTGCTTTAATATGCTTCATTATTTGAATTGTAGAAAATATTGCTCAAATGCCAGATTTCTCTGAGAAAGCGATGAAAGGTGAGGCCTAAGATGACTTTATTAATCTGTCCTTTGTTTGGGTGGTAGATGTTTCTGTTCATTAAACTCAGTCTCAGGTGGAACTCAGGTGAATTGTACTAGAGAGGATGCAATCTTAGCGGAAACCAGTCAAAACATTCATTCCTTAGAAAAACAAAGGTTTATAAATAGTAGAACAGTAGTTGTGAAGATGTACATTTACTGTCATAATAGGCTTGTCTTTAAATCTCAAAATATTTCAACACACCACTCAGAAAACAAATGGGTCTTTAACTGTTGCATGCATACAGATTTCAGTAAACTATTAGGAAAATACTTGCAATTAATTCATGGATTTGTAAAGCCAAGTCTTCTGTTTCTTTGAAGTAGCACAAAAGAAAAAAACCTCTGCAATCATGGCATTCCAGTAGACTATTTTAAGGGCTTAAAATGCATGTTAGCACAATTACTCCTAGTTAGCTAGCTATCAGGAAACTTATAAAGATTCGGTTTCAAATAGACATTCACATAAAGAACTCTTCCTGATTTGCAGAGCCTTATTACAAAATATGATTGTGTATATAGACAAAGCCCATCAACACTCAACCCTTATTGTAAATTTGGATTGTATGGTTCAATTTGCCCCTTGAAAATAAAAATGTTTTCTTAAAATGACAGTGCTTTTGTTGTGCTAATGACTTTTTCTATTATTTACAGTGTCCTAGTCTGTCCTCACTTAATGCAAAACACTGCAACATGACAATTACAGGCAATCAGAACAAAACTGATCTTTAATATTCAATTATGCATTGTGGGATTTCAACCTGAGATTTCAGTGTGCACAAAATGAAATAGGGACCAATTGTCATCATCTGATAACACACCATTCCAGTTTCCCCAATCAACACATCAGAAACCAGCTTCATCTTTTTATAAACAATTTATTTTCAAGTAGTTTCGTTTTATACTTAACCAGATTTCCCCACCAGAGTACTTGTTACCAGCTCAGCCACAACCCTGTTGCTGTGATCACGTTTACAACACAGAAATCAAATATAAAAAGAGAAAAGGAAAGAAAAAAAAAGAAAAAACTGTTTCTTAGTGAACATCCAATAATTGAAGGTATACCAGTGATTATGTCAAGCAGAAAAGAAATAAAAAGGCAACCAAATATACAAATGCAAAACAGAGCTAAGCTAAGTGGTATCGCTATTAACACTAGTCCCTTTTGAGGATCACATGCATGGAGCAATGTTCCTTAAAAAGGTTGACCTGGAAGAAAACAAAGAGAGAGGTTTATTAAACAACTAAACTGTGTTCCCCAAAGGCCATAAATATGATTATGAAGGTTTAATCTAAGAGCCTGTTAAATAAACTCTACAGGATGTTTAAGACCAAGACTACAGCTGTTAGTTATAAAAGTTATCCATGCAACTGGAGGAACCATCTATGACGATAAAAAATTTGTACCTTCTTAGGTGACATGCAGTCATAAAATGTATTAAATACCAAGAAACAACAACACAGATGTGGAAAACTGCACATACCCTGAAAGAATGAATAGGGAATAACCTGAGTCCAAATGTGGGGGCTTTACTCCAAGCCAATCAGCTCCACATCAAATACGAGGGTTGCGTTGGGAGGGATGATGCCCGGGTGCCCCTTGCTCCCGTAAGCAAAGTCCGGAGTGCAAGTCAGCTTTGCACGCTGGCCCACACTCATCTGTTTCAAGGAGAAGAGGTCAGTTTACCAAATTAAGTCACAAGTAACAAACAATGAATGGAGGATAAAAGAAGTGATACTGCTTGGTTATCAAAACCACAATAGAGAGATTGTGTGTACTTGTCTGTTGAAGCAAAAGGGGGAATTTTCCAATTAGGCCGAGACCTACTTTATGAACACACTGTGTGGCATTAGATAACAGCTTGATGTAGGTCAGGCAGTTTTATATTGAAAATCAAACCTATTTTTCAGAGGATATCAAGAAGAAATGGTTTGTTAATTACCTGGGCTACTCCTTCATCCCAACCACGGATGACTTCCTGTTTGCCAATTTTGAATTTGAAAGGCTTTCCCCGGTCCCGGGAGGAGTCGAACTTGCGTCCATCTGTCAGAGAGCCTGAGAAATTAGAGAGAATTAAAAGAGATTAACAAGAAAAGCTGAATACGAAATCATTTGATTTTCCATTCATTTGGACTGTACAGGAAATATTAAAAACAGTCTTCCATAGCTGCAGATCACAATCCTTTGGATTCATCAAAACAGTCTGGGTTGAAAGCACAATGACCGTTTGAATGGAAAAAAACGTGCGCGTAATAGAAGCCGGATGTTCGAATCAAAGCGTTTTGACAATCGTGGGCATGTGCAAACCAAAGCGTTCTGAAAATCACACCCACGGAGGATTCGAACTGCAGAACATTCAAATCTCAACATTCTGAGCATCATACGCGCGGTAAAGACGTTGAAATGTGACGTTCTCCAAAGACGTCTAGTTTTGACGAGGCTGCCCGCTATTTTCACGGTAATATAAACACCGTATGTCCGCGAGAACAGGCCACGGTTTCCAAATCATGTGGTGTTCGAACGCATTTATCAGATGAGAATAAAAGCAACGATCAAATATGTAGCAAACATTAAATCTTGTTAAAAATACTAACGATTGAGAGCGTTGTGGAGCCGATCTCGGATGCGAAAGTGTCTTTTGTGTCAGTGCGGCTAATCAGCTAATGCTGGCTAACACCCTTCATGCGATTCATCACTTATCAAACTTACCCACGTAGTGCACGACACACGTCTGTCCTTTTTTAGGGAAAGTGCTTCCTGAAATCCAAAACAAGAAGAGAAGATGTTAAAAATGCACGGCAAATCCTGTGGGAAGATGTTAGTGTTTAAGTTAGCTAGCAAGCTAACGCCCGTGATGCCCAAGACAGGCAAAATGTGTCGATTTTAAATGCGTCTCATTTAATATTTAGAAGAATTGAGGCTTGTGAATTGTCGATGGGATGCTATTTGTGGTGCAATTTACCGTCTCCAGGAGAAATGGTTTCAACCTCGACTCCCATCCTGACTGCTTGTTTCGCCTCCTGAAGCTCTGACACAGAATGCGCTGAGAGCACAAGCCCGCTCCGCGCCACACGCGCGCACACAGCGCCGCCAGCGGACAGACGCCGAACTGCGCTCTATCAGACACACATCGACAGATACCTGACAGATACACTGTGCATTAACCACGGGTTCAACTCTAACCCCATTTAGTTCAACGACATTACTCTAACTTGATATTAGCCACCACTGTCATAAATAACGTATTTGTATTTCTGATCATTGTGTGATTATTTTAATGCATCTGTTTCTGTTTGCACTGTACACCACGTACACTGGACTTGTAACCCGAAGGTCGCAGGTTCGAGTCTCGGTGCTGGCAGGTGTTGTTTCTTTTTGCACTGATAATCATCTACCAATTCTGTCTCCATCACAAGCATATCATCTTTTGTAGGCTATTGTTAGTTATTTACACTGACTGACATCTTAAAAAAAACTTTAACATATATTATATAATACTGAATCTGATCTAATTAGATTACATTTGACCTAACTCTTTTATCACATTAATTTAAATAGGACAATCATGTACCCTATTGACAAACAAATGCAAAGAAAAAGAAAATGTATTCATTGTTATTAACAACATAAAGTGGATTAAACTTTACATTACGTCCAGGTTTAAATTTATTATAATTAAATAGTTACATTTAAATAAATCACTATATAAATCACTTAAACATTTTTTTAAATTGAATATAAAAAAATAATAATCTTTAATTTGACTACCTGTATGTCACGTGACCATTAACCAACGTCAGAGAACTGAGAGCATGCAAATGTTGCTTAATAATGAACTCATTACCTTAAAATCTCAGGAGTTCAAGTAAATATATTGGACGAAAAATGTTTTGCTGACAAAAAAAAGTTTGTGAACCCCTGCATTAAATGTAAATAAGAAATAATGTGATTTTGTGCATTTTAATGTGTTTGAACGAAAAAAGTATTCCCAAAACAGTAGACTAATGATTAAATAACCCATTGAGTGATAATGAAAAAACACTAATGTAATGCTTTTAGATATCAGATTATGAATGCCAAAATAACCTTATATAATTCATACACTGCATGGTTGAGTATATAATGTATGAGTAAATAGTGTATTTTGCTTCATTTGGGACACAGCTATAGTCTATTTAACACAGACAATGGAACTCATCCTGTTTGGTTTTCCTGTAGTTTTAAAGCATTTTAATTATGAAATTATACAGTTACTGTGTGTGTGTTTTAGACAAATATTAATAAATCTACATTAGTGGTGACACATTTTTAATGAATCCTTTTTTAAGTTACATCGACTGTCCATTCTGCTTTGAGGATGATGAAGTGGCAGTATTGTGTCTTAGGCTACTCAATGTTAACTTCATGTTCATTTTATCAGCATTGTCATGATTTCCCACACCCTTGTGCATAAAGCAAATCACAGCCGGGCTGATTGATAAGTTGTTCCGAAGTTTGTTTGTATATTACTAAATTACATTCAGTTCAGATTAATGTGAGATATTAAGATGGTATATTATTCTAGTCTTTGATTTAAAAATGAAAGTCTGACTGGAGTCAGTGATTTGTTGAATTATGGGGACATTTTCCTCTTATAAAATGGCAAGTGTGCCACTCTAAGACCTGGAAAAGAAACAAAGAAAGTGTACATTGTACTATTATTAACATTCATACATCTTATAAGATTGAGACATTGGCTGGCACTCATATGTCTTACCTTGTGTTTCCAAGATCTTATTTAATCTGCTTCCGATGTGCTTTATTGATTGGGTACAAATAGAAAACTAAACCCACCGGGGGCCCAAAGAAATTTCAGTGCCAAGACAACTTCATTCGCATAACTTCATGCACCTGCTTTATATCCCGTGAAGCTTCGAAAAAACACATTGCTCAGTGTAAATATATCAAGGTAAACATTTCAGACTTCCACAAAAAAGGCTGAACTATTGCAAACATGAGCTTGGTTTTGTTTTGGACAAACATTCTTGCCTGACAGTATTTAAAAACTTGCAGGACACAGAGCTTGAACAATCGAACTCGAATTAAGTGCCGGTGTCCTCAGAATCTTTAAAATGGACTGTCTGTCACTTTAAATCAGGCATTGGCTTAAAGAGAGTGAGTGCTGACTCACTGTGTCATAGTGGAGAAGCCAGCAGACAGGCCTCCTACAAGCTTCTTACAAAACCTCGAGCAGGAAAAGAACATTGCAGGATGGGTTCTGAACAGAAGACTCATCCACTACATCTGCAGCATTGACCTGAGCAAAACATAGCATTTAAGGCATTTGATTGATGTTTCACATAACTCAAACCACCATAGGGAGTAGGCTGGTTGTTAGGATGTTCAGGGTGGTGTTTAGTGCATTGCTGTGGAATTTCTAGGGTGTTGCGTACTGGCCCCATTTCAAAATCTCTACTTTTGTGTAAATCGATTAGATTTTGTCACCCAATATATCATTCAGTAGGCAAAATTGTACACCTGTTTGCGTATAGAAATAATATCACATCTCATGTAATGCAGAGTAACCATCAAGTAAAAACATTTTAACATATCGTCCTTGCATCTGAATGCAAGTATACACATCTTAAACATTCTGTATATTTAAATCAATTAATTACTTAAAAAACATTTACTTGTGGAACAAAATTGTTATTCTATTTTTTTTAAATATTACTTAGCAGTGATAGAATTAATAATAAAATGTTATAATTAATATAATAAAAAATAAATGAATGAGGCTTTGTTATGGAGGACAGCTGTAAGACTCTGACATTTCTGACTTTCCCCCTAAAAGTATGTTTGTGTAAATTGCATTTTAATGTATTCTGAAGACTAAGCGAAAGTGATGTGACATTCAGCCAAGTATGGTGACCCATACTCAGAATTCGTGCTCTGCATTTAACCCATCCAAAGTGCACACACACAGAGCAGTGAACACACACACTGTGAGCACACACCCGGAGCAGTGGGCAGCCATTTATGCTGCGGCGCCCGGGGAGCAGTTGGGGGTTCGATGCCTTGCTCAAGGGCACCTAAGTCGTGGTATTGAAGGTGGAGAGAGAACTGTACATGCACTCCCCCCACCCACAATTCCTGCCGGCCCAAGACTCGAACTCACAACCTTTCGATTGGGAGTCCAACTCTCTAACCATTAGGCCACGACTTCCCTAATAGATCCATACCAAAAAAAAAAGCATTTCATTAACCCATCTCCCATTTAATACTCTCTCCCTAAGCAGTGATGGTCACATTCGCAAATATCACTAAGTATATGACCTCTCCATTGTGTAAAATTAATGACTGAAAAGTAATGCAACGTAATAAAACAAGTGCACATTTTCCCTTTAAAATATAAATATTACCAAAAGAGATGGCAATGTCCTGCATAAACCTTGTGAAGATTTACTGATGGATCACCAAGTGTTAACTCTTCATGGCGAGGAATGCTTGCCTGAGTAGCAGAGATGAACAGTGTGAAGTGGACAGATCTAGGTCTTACTGTTACTCACCATGGTACCAAGGACAGTGCTACGAAACTAGATCCAGCCAAAACACACATGACCATGCACACTGGAAAGCTCTCTGGCATGGAAACTAGGACCACCAGAGCTGGTATGAGAAGCTATGGAGAAACACAGGCAAATTACATATTGCCATAAAAAAGTTAGGTTTTTAAGGTTGGAATAAAATTAGCTCAAAAAATAGCTCAAGTTTGTGAATCTACTAACCCAGATCTTTAACCACCTGTATTACTATGTACGTTCTCTTCACCATCACCATTAAACAGAGGGATCTTACAGCTAGACCTATAAACAGTGCCCAGCCTATATTTGCGTGCCAGCCTCACCAGTGTCATCTTTCACATTGGCACTGATATGGTAGCAGACAACTGTACGTACATTAGGACATCCAGTGAATTAAAAATCTAAAGCATCATTCCATTAGTGTAACTGATTCTGGTTTTGGCAAGATAAAGATTATAATGGCAATTATAAAATAGATATAAAAAATGTTCAGGTGTGTTTGATTAGGGTTGGAGCTAAACTGCAGGAAAGTGGACGTCGAGACCCAGAGTTGAGGACACCTGCTAACACTTGTGACACAATAACTAACACGTATGTTACTGTACAGTGTTGCTTTGAGTTTAATTATAAAACTATCACATACCAGTCTTAACAGTGTAGCTAACATGAGATACTGTAACTGAGCTCCTAGACCACATTAGTGCAAAACAGTGTAAAGTTCCCCAAAGACGTCTGGAAAGGAAGCCAAAAAGGTTTCAGCGACCACTAATGGAGCACTCTCATAAAAATGGAAGTTATTTTTCTGTATTAGTTCCTAGTTTCTAAATAACCATGATTGAAATGATGAAACCGCCTTTTTATACATTATAGAAGATAGGGTTAGCACTTACAATTGCTTGTCAACCTCGTCTTTTTGCTCTAGTTATTATTTTACATGTACATTATAGGTAAACCAGTCATCCGACAGTGGAGAACAGGAAGCTGGTGATCAGACTCTGGTACGACACACGGCCAATCAGCTTCTTCACAGCGTTCAGGTATGCAGTGTCTATGTGACCCGGAGCCAGAGAGAGAAACAACAATACATCTGTACAAAGCCATGAAATTTGACACTGAACTGGTGAAGAGCTTAAGGGCCAGTCTGATGAGATTTTATTTGTAAGCAATGAATTCACTTTAGTTTAAACATATTGGTTCACTGCCTGATAAAAAAAAGTATCCCATTTTGAAGTTGTTAAATGTCATTAAGGGTCTCCAACAAACCCGTGTGCTTAATATATTCAGGGAAACTGACAAAATGAAACATTTTTGGAATTGACTTGGGAAATGTACACCTCTTTGCTCTTTGACCCTACATTAGGTCTTTTTCAACTGTATTATCAAACAGTGATTTAGGTAGATGAAAATAATTTAAAGTTGGATTACATGTCAGACAGAACAGACACCATAAAAACACTCCCTAAGGTGTCAAAACAATCTCTAAATTACCCATAGAAACTGCTTTAAAAAGATTGATAGCAATTGTATAATTGACACGCTAAAAAGAACCAAAGTTACACCCTAAGGTTAAATACTTCATAGCTTTGTTCAGATCGAGCAAATATTACAACTAATGCTTTCTTTTGCGCACAGCAGTATAGTTATAAATAGTCAAATGCCTGAGTAACATCAGAACAGTTGAACTGCACAGTATTTTCCAGTGTGATGTTGGCGTGTAGGTGTTATCGTGTTACAGTTTCGTGCAGCGCTGTGCTGTGTGGGAGATCCAGTGTTTGGTCCACGTTCAGACAGGCTTGATCTCTGTCTTTGTTATACGCCCACAGCACCTGACCCTGAATCACAGCAGCCATCAGAATAGCTAACGCCTCCACACTCATCCCTGAAAGACAGGTGACGGCATCTGATAACACCAGCTACTGCTCAGATAAATGTCATCACACACATCCTGCCTAGAATTAGTTCTGTATATTTGATTTACTTATTTATTTTCAGTCTTGGTGGTGTAATAATAGGTTATATTGGCTCTGTTGCAAAACCTAGTGAGCTATCTACTGCCTAAATGGACAGCTGTTTTATGAGGCAGCATTCTACCCAAAATGTAACTTTGCAAGTGACTGATCTGGAACAAACTCTGTAGGTGGCAACCTTTGCCCCACACAAACCTGCTGTAGATGACTGAGTGCCGCTTGTAATTCTAGCATAAAGCATCAGCTTGTGAATAATTAAGCAAGCTGCATTGTTTAACAGGTGATCTTTTCGGTATACGCTATCATTCAAATGTTTGGGGTTTTGAATTTCTTTTGTTTTTGAAAGAAGTCTCTTATGCTTAACAAGGTTGCATTTATTTCATTTAAAATACAGTATAAAAGAGTAATATTGTGAAATATCTGTATAGTTTTAAAATAATTTTTTTTAATGTAATTTATTGCAAGGCTTAATTTTCAGCATAATTACTCCAGTTCTTCTGTCACATGATCCTTTTGAATTTGATGTTTTTTTGTAAACGTATGTAACTTATGATCCAATTAATGCATCTTTGCTGAATGAAAGCATTAATTTCTTTCAAAAAGAAAGTTCCCCCAAACTTTTGAACAATAGTGTTTATTACAATTGCATTATTTCACATTTTATTATTTGCATTTAAGTTAGTCGGCAATGTATCAAATATTTGTAAAGTAGTTACATTTATGTTAAAGATTTTCATCTAATATTTGATTTGATTTAAGCTTTATTTAAATTTAATATCCTCGAAATTACTCCTTTTGTGTACCACAAAAAAGTCAGGTTTGAAACAAGGTGATTATGAGAAAATGATGAGTGAATTGGAATATTTGAGAGCTGACGATTGAAGTGTTCTGTCTCTGAGCTCTCTTCCCAGAAACATGTGAGGGATGTATAGCACTGCAGGGAGCAGAACGCTCTCTTTAAAGAGAACAGCACATGAAAGACGTGTGGGAAGCTGTGTGATGTAACAGCCATTTGACCTCAATAATGAACACTAGAGTGGCGCTAATGGAAGCCGGCTAATTTTGCTATTACATAAAAAGCATCACATGGTAAAAGTACAGGGCATATGTTAGTGATTGAGAGAATAAGGAAGGAAGTCACTCATGAAGGTCTCAAAAAGACAGCTGATGGTTAGGTACTAGGGAACACTGAAGGCTGAGCTCCTTGCATTGTGGGGTATGAACCAAAGGAAGATGTAAGTGAGCCAATTGCATTGACAGCACAGCCCTGAGACGGGGACAACCAGATCAGTCATGTCAAGCCTGAACTACTTTTAAGATTTCTTGCAAGTCTTGAAAACTTAAAACATGCACAGAACCATTCAATTCTCTACAAATTAATATCATGTGTTATTTTCAGCTTAATGTCTATGATCATCTGTAGTATACTGTCTGTCACAGTAATTATGACTCGTACATCAATGTGTGAAAATAAACAGAAAATGCACTTACAGTAATACACTTACAGTGCAGAGGCCAGATGGTTTAAAAGCATAAATGACAAGCTTGTGTGTGTGTGTGTGTGTGTGTGTGTATATATAATTCTTTTAATTTACTTTTTTCACATTTGGAGTAAGTATGACAGGGTAAGTGAATGGGGATAGTAGTAAGAGTTACATAGTTAGAGTTACAAATGATCTGCTCTTATCATCTGATCGTGGGTGTATCTCTCTATTAGTTTTATTGGATCTTAGTGCTGCGTTTGAAACAATTGACCACAACATTCTTTTGCATAGACTTGAACACTTTGTTGGCATTAATGGAAGTGCATTAGCATGGTTTAAATCGTACTTATATGACCGCCATCAGTTCGTATCAGTGAATGAAGATGTATCATATTGATCACAAGTGCAGTATGGAGTACCTCAAGGCTCAGTACTAGGGCCGCTACTCTTGACGCTTTATATGTTACCCTTGGGAGATCTCATCAGGGAACATGGTGTAAGCTTTCACTGTTATGCTGATGATACTCAGCTCTATATTTCTTTGCGACCTGGTGAAACACACCAATTTGAAAAACTAATGGAATGCATAGTCGATATAAAAAACTGGACGAGTGACGAGTAATTTCTTACTGCTAAATTCTGAAAAAACAGAGGTGTTAATTATAGGACCTAAAAACTCTGCTTGTAATAACCTAGAACACTGTCTAAGACTTGATGGTTGCTCTGTCAATTCTTCGTCATCAGTTAGGAACCTAGGTGTGCTATTTGATCGCAATCTTTCCTTAGAAAGCCACGTTTCTAGCATTTGTAAAACTGCATTTTTCCATCTCAAAAATATATCTAAATTATGGCCTATGCTCTCAATGTCAAATGCAGAAATGTTAATCCATGCATTTATGACCTCAAGGTTAGATTATTGTAATGCTTTATTGGGTAGTTGTTCTGCACGCTTAGTAAACAAACTACAGCTAGTCCAAAATGCAGCAGCAAGAGTTTTTACTAGAACCAGGAAGTATGACCATATTAGCCCTGTCCTGTCAACACTGCACTGGCTCCCTATCAAACATTGTATAGATTTTAAAATATTGCTTATTACTTACAAAGCCCTGAATGGTTTAGCACCTCAGTATTTGAATGAGCTCCTTTTACATTATAATCCTCTACGTCCGCTACGTTCTCAAAACTCAGGCAATTTGATAATACCTAGAATATCAAAATCAACTGCGGGCGGCAGATCCTTTTCCTATTTGGCGCCTAAACTCTGAAATAACCTACCTAACATTGTTCGGGAGGCAGACACACTCTTGCAGTTTAAATCTAGATTAAAGACCCATCGCTTTAACCTGGCTTACACATAACATACTAATATGCTTTTAATATCCAAATCCGTTAAAGGATTTTTAGGCTGCATTAATTAGGTAAACCGGAACCGGGAACACTTCCCATAACACCCTATATACTTGCTACATCATTAGAAGAATGGCATCAATGCTAATATTTGTATATTGAATAATACAGAATGGAGAAAAAAACCTTTGGAGAAACCAGGCTCATTCTGTCACCGATGGAGTTTCGGTTCCTTGCCACTGTCGCCTCTGGCTTGCTTAGTTGGGGTCACTTCATCTACAGCGATATCATTGACTTGATTGCAAATAAATGCACAGACACTCTTTAACTGAACAGAGATGACATCACTGAATTCAATGATGAACTGCCTTTATCATTTTGCATTATTGACACAGTGTTTTCCTAATGAATGTTGTTCAGTTGCTTTGACGCAATGTATTTTGTTTAAAGCGCTATATAAATAAAGGTGATGTTACAGGTGAGGTAGTGCTAAACGTAAAACAATGGGAGAGAAGAGGATTTGGAACAAATAAGGAGTTTTTACTGAAGACGAAGGAGGTACAGACTATATTAACAAGATTACATTAAGCATACATTCAGCTAACACATCAACAACGCTAAACATCAACAACTCAATAACGCTAAACATCGACAATCACGGACAACGGAGAACTAAACAGACCAGGTATTTAAACACACAGGTGATGATGGAACTGGGGACAGGTGAGGATCAATCAATTAACTAAAACAAGAAAAGGAAGATGACCAAATAAGGAAACCAAAAGTTCATAAACGTGACAGTTCGCCCCTTCCGGAAAGGTGCGTCCTCGCACCGCAAGAGGAATACCAGCGGAGGGAGGGTGCGGGTTCTGGAGGCGGGCGAGGAGCAGGCCAGGAGCAGGTGACGAGGGAGCATGGAGGTAGGGACCAGGGCGGAGTGGATGGAGGGAGGAGCCCGGAGCAGGAGGAGCCAGATGGTCCACCAGAGACCAGCCAGGACGGAGATCCACGGTGGAGAAGCGGCCGACGACACCAGGGGGCCGACAGGAGGAGACTGCACCGGTGGGTGAGGAGCCCAAGATGGAGCAGCACAGCCGCAGAGCCAGGGTGACGTCGAGGATCCGGAGGGCCTAGGTGGAGCAGAAGGCTCTGGCGACCAAGGCGGAGGCAGGGTCCTGGAAGACCGCTGTGGAGCCGGAGTGACGGAGGATGACGGTGGAACCAGAGGGAAGGAGGAGCCTGACAGAGCCGGAGGGATGGAGTGACGAGAGTGACGAGGTGGAACCAGAGGAGTGGAGTCCCGAGGCGGCGGATGGTCGACGACTGACCAAGGTGGAACCGGAGGGACGAGGGAGCCCGATGGAGCAGGTGGGATGACAGGCCACGGTGGAGACGAGGGAGCTAAGAGCCAAGGCGGAGCCGCTGGGTCGAAGGACCGAGGAGGAGTCCAGGGCTTGGAGGCTGGAGGCAGAGACAGGACCTTAACATGCCAAGGCGGAGCTGGAGACTGGCAGTCCAGCGGCGAACCATCGCGCCCAGATGGCGCGGACTGAGGGTGAGCAGCGGGACTGACTGGCACCAGCAGGGATGACGAGGAACTGGCTGGTCTAGGAGGAGGAGAGAGAGGAAGGATGGGAGGAAACACAGGAGGATCAGGGCTGGACGGAACCAGCGGTAGTGGAGCAGAGGGACTGGCAGGTTTAGGAGGAGGTGGGAGAGGGAGGCTGGGAGGGAGTACAGGAGACACAGAAATATCAGAGCTGGGCGGAACCAGCAGAGACATAGGAAATTCAGAACTGGGCGGAACCAGCGGAGACATAGGAAATTCAGAGCTGGGCGGAACCAGCGGCGAGACAGAAAATTCATAGCTGGGCGGAACCAGCGGAGAGACAGAAAATTCAGGGCTGGGCGGAACCAGCGGAGAAACAGAAAATTCAGGGCTGGGCGGAACCAGCGGAGAGACAGAAAATTCAGGGCTGGGCGGAACCAGCGGAGAGACAGAAAATTCAGAGCTGGGCGGAACCAGCGGAGAGACAGAAAATTCAGAGCTGGGCGGAACCAGCGGAGAGACAGAAAATTCATAGCTGGGCAGAACCAGCGGAGAGACAGAAAATTCATAGCTGTGCGGAACCAGCGGAGAAACAAAAAATTCAGGGCTGGGCGGAACCAGCGGAGAAACAAAAAATTCAGGGCTGGGCGGAACCAGCGGAGAAACAAAAAATTCAGGGCTGGGCGGAACCAGTGGAGAAACCGAAAATTTATAGCTGGGCGGAACCAACGGAGAAACAGAAAATTCAGGGCTGGACGGAACCAGCGGAAATGGAGCAGAGGAGCTGACTGGAGGAGGTAGGAGTGGGAGACTGAGAGGGTATACAAGGGGATCAGGGCTGGATGGAACCAGCGGAAAAACAGGGGATACAGGAATTACCTCCATAGACCAGTCCATTAGATCCATAAGTTGCTCCATATTTCCCGAGACCGAATACAGCTCACCCTCAGTCGCAGGAGTGTGGGCAGGGCTTTCCTCCACGACCCTTTGATCTCCACGAGGACTCCCACGATGCACAGTGTTGCCGGCTCACACACCTGGTCAGTCGCGCTCTCGACGTCCTGAATCAGCTCGGGCTCTGCGGCTGCGGTGGGCTCTGGCTCCGTGTGGCTAGATGGTGGCTGGCTGGTCTCTGGGTCAGGAGTGGGGCTGGAGATATCCTCTTCGGCGGTGCTGATGGTCCACAAAGATCCATTCTTCTCCAGCACCCACTCCACGAAAGCGGCGAAATCCTCTCGTGGACCGTTCGCTGGTAGGCGTGCCTTACTCCGCTCGCTCAGGCCGGTGTAGAAAAAGTTAGAGAGCGAGCGGTCGGGGAAGTGAGTAAGGCACGCCAGATCTAGAAAGTCCCTGGTGTGGTCCTCCAGCGAACGGTCCAGTTGCTCCAGGCATAGGAGACGGACTGCTGGGATGGCCATTCCGGGAGAGGAGGGAAAAAAAGCCAAAAAATAAATGAAAGAAAAAACGCAGCTAAAAATAAACTATACTGTTTAGGTCCGTGATTCTGTTACAGGTGAGGTAGTGCTAAACGTAAAACAACGGGAGAGAAGAGGATTTGGAACAAATAAGGAGTTTATACTGAAGACGAAGGAGGTACAGACTATATTAACAAGATTACATTAAGCATACATTCAGCAGGGGCGCCCCCAAGGGGTGGCCAGGGGTGGCCACGGCCACCCCTGTATAAACTCTGGCCACCCCTGTGGCCACCCCTAGGATTATTTGCAGTGGGTCCTATTAATTTAAATGCAGAATGTAAATTCACAATAGTTTAAGAAGTGAAAAAAAAGTGCAGCACCTGCTGCAGCCACAGTTTTGCTTCTCTGAGCAACATTAAAGTGTTTCGCTCCTGAATGAATCAACCGTTTAAATGATTCGGTTCAATCGCAATGACTCACTTATTAACAGTGACTCGCTGCCACCTATTGGCGGTTTTAATTTCACATTTAATGGAACGTTTTCATTTTTTAAATAATTTCAAACAACAGTTTCCAATGTTTTATCTTTAAAATATCAAAACATTATTTATTCATTTGTAACTGCAGGTTAAAGTATTCCATGTTCCACGGAGCTGCATTAAACAGTGTGTAAAAACATCTAAATGGCACTTCAGATGCAGCTTCTGTTTTATCTGCATTGCAAAGATCAATTTTGTTGATACTGATTGCATTTGCTTGGTAACAGCCCAAATGCAAGTATTTGACCTAAAATATGGTGCACACTTTTAGAAACAATGGTGTAAAGGTAAAAAAAAAAAAAAAAAAATCAGTTGTCAGCACAATTAAAAATAAGATATCAGCACAATAACACTCAGCAAAATAGTGTGATTATCGTTATCGATAAAATCCTAGAACTCACAGAGATATAACTTTTTGTCTATACTGTAAACCCTTAATTTTTTTCTTTATTTTAATGTGCCACCCCCAAAATTTACTGTGGCCTCATTTGGCCACCCCTGTTAACATTTTCTGGGGGCGCCACTGACATTCAGCTAACACATCAACAACGTTAAACATCAACAACTCAATAACGCTAAACATCGACAATCACGGACAAGGGAGAACTAAACAGACCAGGTATTTAAACACACAGGTGATGAGGGAACTGGGGACAGGTGAGGATCAATCAATTAACTAAAACAAGAAAAGGAAGATGACCAAATAAGGAAACCAAAAGTTCATAAACGTGACAGGTGACTTGACTTGACTAATAAAAAAAAACACTTTTGTATTTCCATTACTTTCCAAAATATAACAAATACAAACTTGCTGTGGAAATGCATCCTCTTGGTCTATGAAAAGGGTATTTTGTCAACTATTAAGAGATAGATGGGTTGAGTACAAGAGAAGATAAGTGTTTCCATGGTTTTGATGGAAATATACAGGTTAAGGGGTTAATACCATGTTCTAAAAACGTAACTACATCCACCACATTTTTCCTGGCCATAATAACAGGAAATGATGAAGTGAAAAAAAAACCATTATGTGACCTTCAAATACTGTATATTTTTTAAATGCTATTTTTACGCGAGAGAAAACAACAGTTTTGATGCCACCCCAACTGTATATTCTTTACATCCAAACTTACATCGTATACAACAAAACAGAAGTAATGTAAATTAATTTTTATTCTCATTTTTTTTAAGATCAATTTGTTAAAACTGTCCATTTGTCAGTACAACACAACACTGGTTTTTGGACTGGCTTTTGATGAAAAACCCCTAAACAGATCAAAGCTGCTCACATCATACACCGAGTTTGTTGTGTATCATTACGTTCAGTGTACCAAATGATATCAAAGTCATAATACTCATAATAAAGATCTGAGGCTACTGTGTCAACCAATTAGTTTTAGCACATTGACAAACAATAGAAATATTCATGTTATTTGTCATCACATGACACAAGAAACAAGATATTAAAACAAGTAATAAAGCTTAGCTGCAATATTATTATTATTTTTTTGTTGAATGACACGAATAACTGCATTCATCAATTTTGCACATCTCCACCAAAACTCCTTGTTTGATTGGCCTGTCAAGTACAGCCTGTCATTGTTGAAAAAGACAGCAATGAAAAAAAAAAAAAAGTATTGTGTTTAAGGGTTTATTGGTGCTCACCGTAACAATGCAACCATGCATTTGTAGTTATTGTTCGAAAATACAGGTGTTTGTGGTAAGGTAATTGACCACGATGCGTAAGCTATCATATATGACACATCTACAGCAGATTCAACTAGACAGCTTTATACAGATAAGCGACAAAATACTAAATGGGAAATGTTAATATTTTGTACAACACATTGCATTACATTTCAGTCTGGATGGTGGTTATTTGTTAGTCATTGTATTGTTTGGGGCAGTTGTGGCCTAGTGGTTAGAGACTTCAAACCCTAAGGTTGTCGGTTCGAGTCTCGGGCCGGCAATACCACGACTGAGGTGCCCTTGAGCAAGGCACCAAACCCCCAACTGCTCCCCGGGCGCCGCAGCATAAATGGCTGCCCACTGCTCTGGGTGTGTGTTCACGGTGTGTTTACTCCTGTGTGTGTGCACTTTGGATGGGTTAAATGCAGAGCGTGAATTATGGGCCTGAGTATGGGCCACCATACTTGGCTGTATGTTACTTTATTTGTTATCTGTTACATATCGGCCACTCTGGGACTCTCTTTTGCCTGGCGCATTCCATAAAGCCACTTGATCACTCGAGCATTTCTCTCAATGACGGAAACACCATAAACAGGGCGTTCATCTTTTGCTGCCGCTGCTTCCTCCTCATCTTCACCCTCAGCTGATGCTGGGGCACTAGCGCTACGTAGATGTGAAACGGACACAATGTCAGAACCCGGTCTTGCTAACTCCTCTAAATCCGATGGGTCAAGGCCACAATAATTAAAGAAGCGCTCAAGCTCTGCTCCTGCTCGTGAAAAGCAGTCGCTGACGTCCGATTTTGAGCGTGTCCGTGAAGGACGCTTCCTGGAGCTTGTTGAGGAGATGCAAGTGATGGCTGGAGATGGCGGAGACTGGAAGTCATTTTTGGCTAGGAGGGAATCAGTGGAGTTTGGAGTAAGTGGGGTCGGTGAGGGACATGACAATGGTTCTGTGTTCGGTTTTATTGGGAGGGGTGGAGGCGGGCTAGCTGAGGATTTCAAAGGAGGCGAGGTTTGCACTGCACAGTTTGGTGGTTTAACAGGTCCTCTGGTGCCATTTGTTTGTGTGACATTATGGAGCCTTTTGAAGTCAGCTGGTTGCTGATTTGGCTGTATGTACGGTCTAAGCAAGCGCAGAAGTTGCATTGGGACCTGTGGCATGGTCTGTTGCACCGGTGAGCGGTTCTGTAGCTGTGGTCTACCAGCCATCCTCATCTGAGGTAACTGGGGTCTGACATCGACTCTCCGCACTGTCATGTTAGTACATCCGTTTGCCCCTGAGGCTTCTATTGCAGCTTTCCCCTGACTTGCAGAAGTCGACCCAAGAGAAGGTTCCTCCAGTGGTGGAGAGGTGGCCTTGGATGGATCTTTAACATCTTTCTCAATGCTGTTGGGTTGTGCTGAAACATCTGGAACGGTGGCATCGCTGACTCCATCAATCAGTTTGCAAAGATGTTCCAGGTTAAGGGGTGGTATCTCAGACTTTGTGGATCTTGCAGGGATCTTCCTTGAGGGCTGTTGAGTATCTTGTCCATTCGGGCTGTTTTTGGAAGGACAAATTACTGGCTGCTGCTTCTTCAAAACCACCTGTTGGCTCTTGACATACTTAGCCTTGTCTGCTTCTAAACGTTCCACTGCACTTGGTTTGCGTATCCCTGGAGAATGTGTATCCCTGGACTCTGCGTTGTGACTTGGAATGGCAGGAGTTCCAGCCAGCCTTATTATTCTCCGTGAAGATGGCTGGAGAGTGTCAGTTGACATCCTTGGGGGAAAAAAAATCTGCACTGGTTTGCTTGGAAGTAGATAAATGGACTTGTACTGAGTGACTGAGTATACTTCCAAATTAAAGGGTTGGATTCATGCTTTAATACCTGTGGGAAGATAAATAATTATGACAAACAGACAATTGCAGTTGTCTAATGTTATATAATGCATTCTGAGTTATTTACACTGTTAAAGAGTTAGATTCTAATGCTAAACATGACCAAAGCCTCAAAAAATGACGTTTCTGTGCCATATACACTTCTTCTGGGTTTGTATAAGTTTCTGGAAAGTTTTTTTTTCAGTATGGCCCTACATGACATCATGAAGGGTGGCTGATGTCATGTGTCACAGTTCCGGGGGCCAGACCAGTGTCTGCGGTTTTCCCACAGAATTTGGCTACTTTAACACCGTTATCACTTGGAATGCAAATTTTACCATCACAATTTGTTAAAATATTGATGTCCATTGTGAGTTTTTAAACTCTTACCTTAAAGGTGTGCAATTTAAGAATAGTGGTCATAAACAGCTGATGAGATACTATTCTCACTTAACTAAAGTTTAACTAAAGTTGGAAAGTTGGACTGAAGTTTTAGACACAGATTCAATATTTGACATGTCACAAGCAGATAAACATTTCATACGTATTTGATAAGTCAAAAGCAGATAAGCATTTTTTCCAGCACAGGGCCGACAAGTAACAGCAACGATAGCATTCCAGTAGAGCATGTTTTAAAATGGTATGATTGTAAACTTTCACTCGTACATTTCACAACATGGTTAGGCATCCATACATCAAGACAGAACTGTGATTTTATTTAAACTGTGCTTTAGTGAATTACAAATGGTCACATTGATTAAGATTCTGATTTTGCAGTAGCCTAATGGTCAAATGGTTAAAAAGTCTCTACGTATATGGCTCCAGCCTTTCTGTAAATAAGTCAATGGGATTTTCTTTCCTCAGTTTTGTTGTCTGCTATTGGTAAACATTTTATTTGCTTACAAAAGTGATAGCACAACTCTTATCAGCTAGCTCCACAATTTGAATCTGGTCATAACACAAATGGCACAGAAAGTTATGCTTCCAAAAACATAAATACTTGGGGTTAGAAGTATGAGCATTAATAAAAGTGATACTTGCCCTAGCAGACACCACTAATGAGCTATTTAGGCTGTTGATGTATATTCCAGGAAAGCTTGAAACCGTTATGAAGCCATTCTCAGAAGACTTTATTAGCAGTGGCTAAAAGGCTAGCACTTTCGTCTAGAATACTGATGAAACTAACATTCACGTAATTGATTTTTAAAGAATCTATTATTAGTTGACTACTTCCTAAAATAACTGTAAATCACACTGAAAGCCTGCAGTGTCTTTCCATTTAGCAAACCAACATGACTGATATGAAAACATTTGCCCAAGATTGTGACATTGCCCATTTAGGAATGTGACCTCAGCGAGACATGTGACTCTGAAGTCACTGGTTAACTCGAGGGACTTTCTGATGTTTCATACTGGATTTTTGTCCAGTGTTGTTGATAAATGTTGACAACTGTGCTGCTTTTATCAATGGACTTAAAGATATTTTCACTTAGAGGTAAAGTATGGCCAATGAAATAGCAACTCATTGTCTAAATGCTTATCATTCATTTAACATCAGCCAGCACTCCTGAGGTTAAAGTGCACTGTTTACTCTATCCTTTCTTGTCTAATATGATCCATACATTATTCCATCCTTTCATCCTCTCTGCTCTCCCAATGTCTCCATCAATTCTTACCTCACTCTCCCTCTATCTCTTTATATATACCTGTTTAAAACACAACAATTCAAGATTAAGAAATTTAAATCCATCCCTTAAGGCAAGAAAAAGGTCAGCAAGAATAAATGGAAAACAAGATTTCACTTACAGATTCCAGGGACAGGGTACGGCATGTCTCTACATGATCCAGGATTGTTTCTAGAACCAAAACAACAGTTACGGGGAATTAGAGAGAGACAAACTTAGATGACAGATTGCAGTAAAGTATATGTTAGCCACATTGCTTAAAGGTATAGATCGCAGTGAGACACATTATCAGACAATACACACACAACCAAACACATACCTGTGACTGTTTCAGGAAACCCAGCAGCATTGGATTCCCCTCTAACCTCTAAAGTTTGAGTCAGGTAGGACAGAGAGACTGAGTTCAGTCAGTAATGTCTTTTGTGTGTCAGGGAGCAGAAAGATAGCAAGACAGATGGTGTCCACGCGTGTGCTTGTGTTAAGGAGAAAGTAAAACTTGCCATACCGGTTTGACTCTCTCCTCAAACACTTCTCCTGCCCTTTTTTCTTGTCCCATCCAATCAGAAACTCATTCACACTCCAGGAAGTATGTCCCATATGCCCTTTGAGTCACCTGATCACTAAAGGAAATAGCCACCTTTTGTCTGTAATCTATGTGTGTTGCTGTATGTAGAGAAGAGACAAGCTGTTTGACATCAAGTTAGTTTCTAGTCGTTTATCTTTGAGAAGAAGATATATTGTTCTTTTTTAGCTTGGAATTATATATACAGGTGCTGGTCATATAATTAGAATATCATCAAAAAGTTTATTTCACTAATTCCATTCAAAAAGCGAAACTTGTATATTATATTCATTCATTACACAGACTGATTTATTTCACATTTTTATTTCTTTTAATTTTGATGATTATAACTGACAACTAAGGAAAATCCTTAATTCAGTATCTCAGGAAATTTGAATATTGTGAAAAGGTTCAATATTGAAGACACACTCTAATCAGATAATTAACTCAAAACACCTCCAAATGCCTTTAAACAGTCTCTCAGTCTAGTTCTGTAGGCTACACAATCATGGGGAAGACTGCTGACTTGTCAGTTGTCCAAAAGACAACCATTGACACCTTGCACAAAGAGGGCAAGACACAAAAGGTCATTGCAAAAGAGGCTGGCTGTTCACAGAGCTCTGTGTCCAAGCACATTAATAGAGAGGCGAAGGGAAGGAAAAGATGTGGTAGAAAAAAAGTGTACAAGCAATAGGGATAATCGCACCCCGGAGAGGACTGTGAAACAAAACCCATTCAGAAATGTGGGGGAGATTCACAAAGAGTGGACTGCAGCTGGAGTCAGTGCTTCAAGAACCACTACACACAGACGTATGCAAGACATGGGTTACAGCTGTTGCATTCCTTGTGACAAGCCACTGTTAAACAACAGATAGCATCTCGCATCAAAAAGGACTGGACTGCTGCTGAGTGGTCCAAAGTTATGTTCTCTGATGAAAGTAAATTTAGCATTTCCTTTGGATATCAGGGTCCTAGAGTCTGGAGGAAGAGAGGAGAGACACACAATCCACTTTGCTTGAGGTCCAATGTAAAGTTTCCACAGCTAGTGATGGTTTGGAGTGCCATGTCATCTGTTGGTGTTGGTCCACTGTGTTTTCTGAGGTCCAAGGTCAACGCAGCTGTATACCAGGAAGTTTTAGAGCACTTCATGCTTCCTGCTGCTGACCAACTTTATGGAGATGCAGATTTCATTTTCCAACAGGACTTGGCACCTGCACACAGTGCCAAAGCCTCCAGTACCTGGTTTAAGGACCATGGTATCCCTGTTCTTAATTGACCAGCAAACTCGCCTGACCTTAACCCCATAGAAAATCTATGGGGTATTGTTGTGAAGCGGAAGATGTGATATGTCAGACCCAACAATGCAGAAGAGCTGAATGCCACTATCAGAGCAACCTGGGCTCTCATAACACCTGAGCAGTGCCACAGACTGATCGACTCCATGCCACGCCGCAGTGCTGCAGTAATGCAGGCAAAAGGAGCCCCAACTAAGTATTGAGTGCTGTACATGCTCATACTTTTAATTTTGATACTCTTTAGTTGGCCAAGATTTCTAAAAATCTTTTCTTTGTATTGGTCTTAAGTTATATTCTAATTTGGGATTTTCCTTAGTTGTCAGTTATAATCATCAAAATTAAAAGAAATAAACATTTGAAATATATCAGTCTGTGTGTAATGAATGAATATAATATACAAGTTTCACTTTTTGAATGGAATTAGTGAAATAAATCAACTTTTTGATGATATTCTAATTATATGACCAGCACCTGTATACACACACACAAACACACAAACACACACACACACACACACACACACACACACACACACACACACACACACACACACACACACACACACACACACACACACACACAAACACACACACACACACACACACACACACACACACACACACACACACATTTAGAATTAGACAATGAGAAGAAAAAAAAACAGTTTAGGTATTTCTGATTTACAGTTAATTATTTATAGACCTTGTAGCAAAACGTACATGCTAAAAACAGGATGTGTGTATAATTATAATCATTATTTTTGTGTAGTGCCTTAAATGTACAAAAAAAAAAAAAAAAAAGAATGGAAAAATGTTTAGGATCAAGTGTTTATTTTCTCATTTAAAAAGATACCTTTTAAAGTTTCTAAAAATTATATTAGGCCAGGAAGCATCTTAGACAAGAAAATAAAACCACCATGTTGTTTATAAAAATACAATTCTAACATACAGTACTGTGATCTCTGATTTGCAAAACACAGTAAAAATCATGTCTTTATTTAAACTCTCATTTACACAGAGAGGTTTGAAATGTCAGTATGTACAGATTTACAGTTGATGAGGAGATGACGATTATATTTCCCCACATTCTGTTATGATCTGGCTTGCAGTAGCCTTACGACATTTGCTATACAGTATGTTGACTTGTGTCTCCAGTCCATGCTCTAAAACAATAACTCCACAACATTGTGTTTCAATGAGCTTCACGTAGTTAAACCTTCAGCAAGAGCAAATTACACGGCACTCTCAAAACCAGTCAGACAAGCAACAACTATTCACCTGTTTAAGTAGTTTTAGATTTAGCACTTAACAATTCATCTTGTAACAACTTAACTTACAAGTAACGCAAGTTAAGTAATCAGTTTACTTTTTTTAAGTAACTAGTAAAGTATCCGATTACTTTTACATTTACAGGAAAATGTGCTTTTTCCAAAAAGTTACTTTTTCAAATAAATATTGCCAGCTAATTTGTTTCCCACTGATTGTCTGACAGCTCTCCAGTCCTCATGTAGAGAGAAATCAGGAGTGAATGCAGAGGTGTTGTGGGCGCTGTGTTATTGTAGATCTAGACTAAATAAAAAAAAAAACTGTGAAAGGCAAACCTGCAATATTTAAATTTACTTCAGCCTGATGCTTATTCATTTCATTTTTGGTGTGAAAGGACTTATACATTTGTTAAAATACGTGAAATTGCTTTTTTTTGTGAATAGCCGATTTAGCCACTGAATGGAAAAAAATAAAAAAGGTGATTCTAATGTTTTTTTTCTTGAAATTGTGAGTTTTCGCACAATTCTGACTGTTTCTCATGATTTGCATGTTTATTTACAGCAAAAAGTCAGAATTGCGAGATGTAAAATTACGAGAAAAAAGCAATTACCTTTTATTTATTTATTAAGTGGCGGAAACAAGCTTCCATACTGATCAAATAAACTGCATGCCAAAATTAAAGTGAATTTTTTGCGCTAAATATTCGTGTTGTGTGAAACAGTTCTTTAGCTGTAAAATGAAATCAGTTCACCTAGCTATCTCGCATAAATGTAGAAATTGTAGAAATCTACTTTTCCTGTAACAAACAAAAATTGGATTCGAAATGTTCCTCGGCCCGAATAATAATGCCAGTAAATGTGTCTAAGCACCATGACACTGAAACTGATATAGGATAATATTTTATCACCTTTATAAAAATACTGGCACACATTTGCACAGACTGTAAGATACTTTCTATTTTTGTTACACAAAATGTGACTCATAAACTTTGACCTTGACTGAGCAGCTTGTTAGTTCAGAGAGTGACCGAGTTCTTTAATTTCCAGTTTTGAACACGCATGTCCTGGTCTCAGGACAGTATGCAGTTCTTGTCCTTGTCTTTTCTACTGAGACTCTGTGTCCTCCTCCTGAAGCTTCCTCTTCGGCTTTTGTCCTCGTCCTCTGTCTGTCCTTCTGTTGCTCTCTCTCCACCCGTCAGCTGCGGTGGCAGGGGAATGCGCTGGCCCAGAAAGAAGCCTTCCTCCTCTGAGTCTGAGGAAGAGGAGCAGGTGGAGCAGGAGTCTTCGTGGCGGTAGCGGGTGGAGTGCAGGGTAAGGCTGCCGTCCAGGACGCTGTTGGACCGCCTGCGGTCCCCTACTCTGCATGCCAGGGTTTCCAGACGAGGTCTGTCGCTGGAGCGTCTGAGCCGCTTCTCGCTGGGATTGTGGCCACGGCTTCCCCGATGGAAACTGTGGCGCTTCGACCCATCTGAAGGAAACATGATCAAATGAGATCACCCTTTGATGCAAGTCAGCACAGCACTTTACTGTAACTTAGTGTGAAAAGTTCACCCAAAAAACAAAAGTTTGTCATCATTTACTCAAGTCTCACGAGTTAACTTTCATGAATCATGAAGAAATCATTATTTTGATTCAAATCTTTTCTGTGAATCTGCTGATTCAGTTCACAGAGTGATCATGAAATGGGCTGATCCCGTTCATTCGCTCACTGGTTTAAAAACTTATCAGTGAATACTGACTTTAATGTTAGTCTCCACACAAAGATACTGTATAGTTACTGTAGGTCTGCACGATAAATCATATTTTAATCGTGATGAGGATTTCTGTTTCTCACAACTAATTAGGCATAATTGTCTGCGATATTTGCCAGCTGGTTACCAGATGTCAAGAGTTTAGATCACCTCATCAGAGCTTTTCTCCTGAATGCATACAGTTTCTGCCCAGTGTCATGCGAATTTTGTAATATTCCATTTTTTGGGTGAACTATGGCCTGAAGCAAACATGAGACGATAAACCTCTTGAATTTCTGGTTTCGGACTCCAGGTTTCAGGCTGGCCTCACCACTACTGAACCCATCTGTCCAAACCAGAATTTGGATTCTAAAAAAAAAAATATTACCCAGCAGGTCCATTTGAGATGGTCCTTCAGTGCAGAAGTGCAACCTGTGTCCCAAACTTCCTCCATCTTCCTCCTGCTCCTCATCCTCATCCCCTCTTGTCTCCGTCTCCACCACTTCCTCTTCCTCCCACTCTTCCTCTTCCACTGAATAGCTGCAGCTGATTGGCTCTCTGAAGCTGACCCTGGCGGTGCTGCTGCGGACCGGTGTCGCTGGCACGTCTTCGGCTTCGGTGACAGCAGCCGGGGAATCAGACGGATCGAAGAAAACGGGGGGCGGAGGAGGCGGGAAGGAGTCGGAGTCATTTAGATCATCAAATGCATCTGAAGACTCCAGTTGAGAGGAAATTCCTATGACAGAGGAAGTTAAATAAGAAATACAGCTTCAGACAAGATAAATTGCTTTACCGACTCAAGCATCCAGTACCTGAACAACTGCTCTCGATGATGTTCCCACAATCCTTTGCAGTGGACGTCCCTCTAGACGTGAAGCTTGGCGGGAAATGGCCAAATTCTGCGTATCCGTTCAGCTCCGCTGAAAACTCCAGACGGTCTGGCGTGTGATTCACCTGCTGCGTGCTGATGCTTGATTGGTCCGTGCAAACTAATGCTGGCCTGTCATTGGCTGCTGGACGGAGCTGAGAGGACAGATGTGAGTGTTCATATGCTGGAGGCTCGCCATTCAGTACAGGACGGAACGAGGTGTGAACACCTGCTAAATGAACAAGCAGGGACTTTAAAGATGCTTCTGAATACAAACAGTGTCAATAATATTCAACTGTACAAATGTTGATCATGAAGGTAAACCTCACAATAAAAAAATGTTCTGGGAAACGCAGCTTCGGTTGTATTTTGGTAAGATTTTCAAAGGTTTTTTTTACAGAGGTGTCTTTTCTTCACCATTTGGTAATTTGTGAAATATTGTTACAATTTAAAATGAACTGTTTTCTCTTTGAATATATTGTAAAATGTAATTTCTTCCTGTGATCAAAGCTGAATTTTCAGCATCGTTACTCCAGTCTTCAGTGTCACATGATCCTTTATGATCCCACAGACTCTTTTATTTTTGTCCAGAATTATTATTTTTTTTAGATCAACAAACTGAAGGTAATAAATTACATATGCACAATTACAATTAAAATACAATGTAATTATTTTTTCTTTACAATAATGAGAATTTAGAGATAAAAAAAGTTGTTTACTTACCAAATACTTATTAAATAATTCTAAGCTTATGAATTTCATGACAGGATGCAAAATCTTAATATTAGTAAAAGTAGGCCTTCTTATTATGCAAAATAGAATTTATTCTTTTTGGGGTGAAAAATGTGTTCCTTGTGTTTTAATTAGAAAATAGTGCACTTTCACTTTAAATATACTAATACATGGTAATATTTGCACCTTTACTCTCCAGTGGAAAATGCCCCCCATTGGCTGTTGTTGTACTAGCTGCTTTGACTGTATGTTTGCATGTGTTCAGTGTAGAGGTGGCGGCAGTGACGCTGGTTCCCTCCTGTGGCCGTGGTGTGGAACTATGCTGCAGGTTTTGAATGGTCTTATGTGACACTGGTTTGCTCTGGAGGGCAGAATCGCAGGAGTCGGAGTTGTCTGGGTCGTCCCCGAGCGAGCAGGAGCGGGAGCAGAAGATGAGTCCGCGGCGAGGCAGGAAGGGTCTGCCCAGCAGAGGGAGTCGACAGCAGGCGCAGCAGAAACACGCTTCAGACGCATGCCAGTGCTGGCCCTCATACGTCATCTGACCCTGCTCTATACCTACAGACACACCAGAGAGGGAGGAAATCAAGCCTCACAGCACTCCTTCAGACCTTTCAATCATGGAAGCACAGCATTTTTCTGTAATTACTGAGCTTTTTACGGCCATTATTGGATGGAATGCTGTGGTTAAGTGCAAGTTAAGCTTCTGCATCTGTAGCAATGCTTTCAATTACACAGATACATCTTCAACAAGTGCTTCAGTTTGTCAAGAACACCCAGTAAGGGCAGACAGGCAAGCGGGCAGCACTACAAATGCTATATATATATGCAACTAGTGCATTCTCAAGCCTATAAACTAGTTTAATAGAAAATAATGAAAAAGGGAGCTTATTTACATTACCTTTCAAAATCTGGTATCAGTAACCTTTTTATTAATACTTAAAGCTGCATTTATTCGATCAAAAATACAGTGAAATGCTATTACAATTCAAAACAACTTTTCTGTATGAATATATTATGTAATGTATTAATTTATTTTATTAAGTATTAAATAAAAACAGCTTTATATAATTGTATTTCCGTCATTTCATGTTACAAAGGCATCCTAAACACTGCTGAATTTTCCGAGAAAGATTTATACTGCATATTTTTGCATTAATACAGTTTTAGGATGACTAACTTTTCCTGCATTAAGACTTTAATTTCACGATTATAAAGAACCCCCCAAGTATATTGCTTTATTGATATTGAGTATATTGATTATTTAAAATATATTTATACATCACAGTAGTATTAGTTGCATTGCCTTCAATTCACATGGTTTTGAATAAAAAAAGATAAATTATTTAAAGCGATGTGATATTATATTGAAAATGCTGACGTTTTTGTTTATCCTAATAAATCCTGCTGTATAGGAGTTATATATATATATTTACTCTAAATGTTCCTGTAATTCTCTCTCTCACTGTGTGGCAGCGGTGTGTTATAGTGCTGGGACACGGTGTGGTCTGTGTGCTCTCACCGATGTGTTCTCCGCAGGTGTCGCAGTATTCGGCGTACAGAGACTCGTAGCAGTGGCAGCAGTACGGCCGGCTCTCTCTCATGATGTAGCGCTGGCCGCCCAGCGCCGTCTCACACTCGAAACAGCAGAAGTGCTTCATGTGCCAGTGCCGGCTCTCAGCCTCCGTACACTCGTCCGCAAAGATGATCTGATCACCACAGGAGGAGCAAGATACTGCGTGAGTCACATGCACCAACTCTGTTTCTGTCACAGAAATATGTGTGTTTGAAGCTGTGATCAAACTCTATTTCAGTTTCAAATTCTCCTGCATGAGCACCAAGGCTCAGCGTGTCTGGCACATGTGTGATAAGCAGTACACCACGCCTCCAACAAATGGATGAAAACAGGAGCTGTGTGGAAAGCAGTCACCTCGTCGCAGGCCTGGCAGCGGGGTTTGACGCGCTCGGCGTGGTGCCGGCCGCAGTAGATGTGTCCGTCCTGATAGAAGTAAATGAGATCCACCAGCAGCTCGTTACAGGAAGCGCACTGGAAGCACTGAGGATGCCAGCAGGAGCCGTGACCCGCTCGCGACGCAAACACTGCTATGTCACCACCGCAGATCTGCCTGCCACACTGAGACGAAGAGAGCGGGGTGAGAAGAGAGCGACACAAAGTCTCCAAACTCATCATTACATGTTGAAAACGCTCCTACACGACGGCTGTGATGAGACAGAAACAAGAAGAACAGCAGAAGGAACAGTTCAAGATCCCACCAAATCTCCTGATCAGTGACCTTTAATAATATAATATAATATAATATAATATAATATAATATAATATAATATAATATAATATAATATAATATAATATAATATAATATAATATAATATAATATAATATAATATAATATAATATAATATAATAAATCTCTTTAGTTTAACATTTGAAAGCAAATAAATTAATAAATATTAGTATTGTCATTTTTTTTTTTTTTTTTTTTACAGTACAGTTTATCTACAGTGGTATTATTTCTATAAAAATATTTGTGTAACTTAAAATATGTACAAAATAATAAAATATTTAATAACAATGGTTATTATTATTATTGTGAAATACTCTTTTTTTTAAAGGACAATAGTAAAGCAATATTTCTTTATTGACAATTTTCTAAATGATTGAAAAACAAAATAATAAAATAATAACAATCATTATAATAATAGTATATTTATTATAACTATTATTATTAAATACTCCATTAATTTTTTTTTACAGAACAATAATATTACTTTAGTACTTTATCTTTATTGGTTTAGTTTTTATATTCATTAAAATTAAATTGTTATTATTATTACTACTACTAATTTTATTAAATACTCCATTCTTTTTACAGTACAAAACTATTACTATAGTAACATATCTCTATTGATTTCATTTGTATATTTTATTCAAATTAAATTATTTTTATTATTATTACTAACTGAACAGTGTAAAAAAAGAAATAAAAATAAATTATACTAAGCAAAAAAAAAAAAAAAAAGAAAGTCACTCAAACTTGTGTTACAGTGAATAAAGCAAATCTGCTTCATATCATTTCTAGGAATCTTTAACTAAGCTTTAGCAGCAGTTCGTTGTTCTTTAGCAGAGCACAACCTCTATAATAAAGCCAACATTTAACAACAACAAACAAAGCTTTCTAAGTTAAATTTGATAGAGATACAGACTAGTTCTTTTTCTTAAAAGTATTCACACAAATCAACACAACATGACACAAACTGCCTCTCCTCAACACATCCACACCCTCCTGGCAACTACTCATCAGCTGGAGTGCATTATGGGTGTTAAAATGTGGCGAAACTCTTAAAATATCACAGTAGATGAATGGAAAGTATGCACTTTTTATCTAGTACATATGATATCTGCCTTGGCTCTGCTCAGGCTGGAGTCTGAACTCATCACAGCATATTAAAAGGTTTCCTGAAGCTGCATGCCAGACGAAAGCCTCTTCAGCTCAAGTAGCTCAATGCACATACCAAACTTCAGCTGCATTGCTGCTCAGATACTGTAAGTATGCACTGTTTGTCCTAGACGAGGAAGCAGTGAGCTGTGATTACAGCCGAGAAGATCTTTCATGTCTCTGTTTCTCTACCTGTTGACAGATGGCTCCGGTCATGGTGACCGGAAAGAGTCGTACGATGCCACGGCCCAGATTCTCTCTCTTCCTCTGCTGGCTGAATAACCTCAATTCTTTCTTCTCTTCTTCATCCAGAGTGTTACAGTACTGAGGCTGTGCACACACACATTTACAGTACTGTTACAACTCACACAAGACCATCACACACTTACAACCTAACCCTGTCATCATCATTGATCAATTCAGGCCAAGATGGAGTGTAAAATCCATGAAAACATGTTGAACATTAAAAAAGAAATTATGTTTTGCATAATGAAAATGAAGCCTTATGGCCATTAAGTTTGTTTTGGATTATTTATATGGTGATTAAAGGGATACTCCACCCCAAAATGAAAATTTTGTCATTAATCACTCACACCAAACCCGTAAAAGCTTTGTTCGTCTTCAGAACACAATTTAAGATATTTTGTTTGAAAACCGGGAGGCTTGTGACTGTCCCATTTACTGCCGAGTAAATAACAGTGTCGAGGTCCAGAAAAGTATGAAAGACGTCGTCAATAGTCCATCTGCTATCAGTGGTTCAACTGTAACGTTATGAAGCGATGACAATACTTTTTGTACACAAAGAAAACTAAACTAAGAACTTTATTCAACAATTCCTCTCCTCTCCACATCACCGTAGCGCCATTTTGGAGATTATGAGCTGAACACAGGCAACATAAGCTCTTCTGTATCAGCAGCGCCACAAAGATACGTTTTTTTAATGTATATTTACACTTTGATTTGAAAGAAAACAATGCAACCTCGTGCCGCGGCTGACACAGAAGAGCTTATGTTGCCTGCATTCAGCTCATAATCTCCAAAATGGCGCTACGGTGATGTGGAGAGAAACAGAGGAGAGGAATTGTTGAATAAAGTTCTTAGTTTAGTTTTCTTTGTGTACAAAAAGTATTGTCATCGCTTCATAACGTTACAGTTGAACCACTGATAGCAGATGGACTATTGACGACGTCTTTCATACTTTTCTGGACCTCGACACTGTTATTTACTCGGCAGTAAATGGGACAGTCACAAGCCTCCCGGTTTTCAAACAAAATATCTTAAATTGTGTTCTGAAGACGAACAAAGCTTTTACGGGTTTGGTGTGAGTGATTAATGACAAAATTTTCATTTTGGGGTGGAGTATCCCTTTAATATATATATATATATATATATAAGTTATAGAAGTTTGTTTAATTATCACTGCATACTGCTTACTACTGTAAAAAGGAGTACTCAATGTGCAGTAAGCTATGATTCATGTGTAATTTTGGATAAGAATTTAAGACCAGACTGTGGGGTTCATAGATTTAGGATTCACAGCTGTGGGTTTGGGATCCAGAGACGAGTGTGAAGATTTAAACAGTTTTACCTCACTGTCATGGGCCGGCAGCTGGTGTAAAAGCTGTTTAATACGGTATTGCTCTCCTAGACTGTTGACATATGGGACCTTGTCTTCTGGAATACAACTGAAGTACTGATACACCTGTACATACATGAACACAGATAATTAACTGTCACCCCCTTTCTCAACATAGATGTAAAAACCTGAACTTAAATAGTTGTAATTTATGAATGCTTTGGAATACAGACCCAAGGTTGGTCCTATTATTGAAAGTGAAAAATAAATAAAAAAACGAAAGTGTTAAAAAGTTATAGAAGTTTGTTTACTTTAAAGACAATGTGTAAAATTGCTATGAAACCAAAGCTATGCATCTAATTAAGTTAGGTTCCAAATTTGAAGTTGATCTCACAAGAATTGAGGTTAGGTTTAGGTGTTGATAGCCACCGGGTGTAAATGTGTGTCAAAATACCTTGGTGCTCAAGATTAGAACATTTTGATTATAAAATAGTGTAGTAAATTTTGTAATCTTACACTCAACACCTGCCTGCCATGGGGAGGAGCCTGATTTTAAGTACAATGTCTATGGTAATGCAATGTCTGATTTCAAAGCTGCTTTCCCAGGATGAATTTTGAGTGTTTCAGCTTTTGAATGATATTTAATTTAAGATGATTACTAAAATATGTGCATAAAAAGAGCAACATGGACATACACTTATAATGCAATTTTAAACTGATCTAGAAAACTACTCACAAACTGAGACTGGTCACTTTTCATGTGAGAACAATCTCTTCCTGTGCAAGTGGGTGGTTATTGGGTAAAAAATTAAATTAAACCCAGAGGTGGGTAGTAACGAGTTACATTTACTTCGTTACCTTTACTTGAGTAATTTTTTGGGGTAACTAATACTTTTTGGAGTATATTTAAAGATGGGTACTTTTACTCTTACTTGAGTAAATTTATGGGGAAAAATCTGTACTTTTACTTCGTTACTGTGGGCGACGCTCCTCTCGTTACTTTATCTTAATTCAATAAATGTTATAAATGCTTCAGTTTGATCCAAACACGCCGTCTACTTTTCTCTGGACAATGAGCGATGCCCATTCGCAAATGATTCATTCTTTTGAGTCAATTCTGTTCAAAGGTTTGATCAAACCAATTGGCAAACGAGAGAATTGGTTCATGAATCAGTTTGAATGAGTCGTTCAGTTCCCTGCCGCACGCGCTGAGCGTCTGAAGTGGTTCACTAGGAGTTGTAACGTTTAACATCAGCAGCGTTGAAAACGTGGCTATGGAACTGCACTGAATTGAAAGCAAATCTGCAAAGGCTATTATTTGCTTGCGATGGAGATCTTTATTAGATGAACACCGCGTGTGCTGTCTACTGTTTAACAGGTAATAACTTGGGCTACATTCGATTACAGTACACGATACCACTGTGACATTAGTTTGTTGTACGTGTGTGGCTTATAACAGAGGGGAGTCAAGTTGAATGCAGCTTCCAAAAGACAAAAAATAGCCGATTAAGATTTTATTATTTTTAATACAATCACACCGGTGCGAGTACGTTCAGCGAGTCATATTATCATCAGCAGCTAAATTCAGAGCTGTGATTGCTTGCTGGCGCTGAGCCAGAGATAGATGTGTTTTTACAGCACTGCGCATTATAACCAATCACTCCCGATTCTGTTTCGCTTATTAAAGCATTGGCCAATCAGAGGTGTTACGATGAGTCATCGCTAAAATGCCGGTGCTTCCTTCACTCGCTCGCTGACTGGAGACCTCTTTCTGGCGAATTCTCTCGTCAGAAACAACAAAGTGCAGATGTGTGTACGAATCTTTAATTAAGATATTGATTTCACAGTGTTAACAGTTTCAGTGATTTCAATGGGAGTTTCTGAGAGTGATTGAAATCTAGACTGTCAGTGAAAATGATCTTTAATAATGTAAATGTTATTTGCTCTATTTCTGAACAATGAAAGATTAGTAGCAATTTTTATATCACATTAACTTTCAATGTTAAATTCACATTTAATATAAAGTCAGTCGTATTAAAAATATGTTATGGCATGACACCTATATCTGTTACTTAAGTAAACAGACCGGGTTTTATAATAAATTACATAAATTGGAGTAAAGGCCGATGAAATATATACATTTATACACACACACACATACATTACATACATTTGATCTATATATCTAAATAAAAATAGGCTCAGTATATATGACCCAAAGTAACTAGTAACCAACTACTTGAGTAGATTTTTTATCCGATACTCTTTTACTCTCACTCAAGTAACTATTCAGACTAGAACTTTTACTTTTACTTGAGTTAATATTTCTAGAAGTACTTTTACTTTTAATTGAGTACAGTTTTTGGGTACTCTACCCACCTCTGATTAAATGTGGAAAAACAAACAATGCTTAATATCAAAACTACACGAGGCAACCAAGATGTTGTTGTTTTGTTTTTAGTGAAGCTTGACATGTGAATCACCATTATGTCTCATCGGATTAAAAAGAGCAGCCACTGTTTGACAAAGTGCAAAAGAGGCTGTGATTGGCTGATTCAGACCAAACTCTCATATCACTACATAAACGTAACTGTATGTAGCTATAGTCTCCTGAACGCTGCCTGCTCACCTGTTCAGGCTTGATCCCGGGCGGCACCCAGGCATATTCTTCCGAGGCGCAGCCCGAGTCATCGTCAGATATGGAGTGCCTCTGGAAGTCAGACACCAGCTTCAACATCATTCTCTCCAGCTGTCCGGGCACAGAGCGCACCACATGCTCCTCCCGCACACACTTACAGTGCACACAGATCTTCCTGTGGAAACAGGTCAGCAGAGCAGCGCTGAGTGAGCACAGCCAAAACAAGTAACTCAAACTGAAACTGATGATTCAGGATCTGTAAGAAAATTAGGGAATCAAAAAAAATTTTGTGTATCAGACAATCAGGCAAACAAAATGATATATTCATTGTTGTACAGAAGCAGTTAAAAGACTTTATAAACATAAGAAAGAGGGAGACAGCACCGTCCATGGTGCATTTGTGCAACTTCAGCATTTTCCTCTGCAAAATAAAAATGGTCTCATCTACTCATCATCCTTTTTCATGAAACGCAATAGGAGATATTAAGACTCCTCATTTTCACAAAGTGAATTCAGACCATTCATAATTTGTGTGCTATACAAAAACCCAAAGTAGACTTCACTTTTTACGCGTACGCTAATGTAATCAGAACAGTACGCACATACTGTATATGCACCACCTGATTTTTGTAAAGCTCAAAGTATACTTCTGTTTTTACATGTGCGTGAGGTTCCATGTACAGTGCGCTTGATTCTAATTTCCTCACCAGGGCTGCATTTCCCAAAAGCAACTGGTTGCAATTTTCCATTGTTACCAATATAGTTCCAATGGAACTAACAACCATAGTTAGCCAACGATGGTTTTTGGAAATGCAACCCAGAATAGTATGTACTGCATGCGCATCATTTGTAACCGGGTCGCACATGCGCAGGTCGTTGTTTCAAACAAAACTAAAGAGACAGAACAACAACAACAAAATAGCAGAGACTGCAAGAAAAACAGATGACTGCATTGATGAGCACATGTGTGAGAGAGTTATGAGGCTTCTGCAACTTTTGTTTAAAAAGAGTACAAAGGCATTTTTATCGGTCATAACTTCTGAAGTAAAATAGTGCAGAATATGGACAAAGATTAGGCTTTCTAGAGTGCATGTGTCGTCTGCCTGTGTGATTTCAAAGAGGTTAGCAATAGCAAGCTAGCTCTGCAATAAGATATGATTCCCCTCTCCCTGCAGACCACTCCACACCTCCTCTAAATCACATGACGGCACACAGGCCGGCACAGAGGCTAAGCAGCAACACGATGAGAGACGGTGTTAGTGGAGGATTGAATACAACACTGTCAGATTAGCTCATGTCTCATTCTTTCATATTACAATAATGACACCTTCCATTCTCGCTCAATCTGCAATAGCGTAATGGAACGCTCTGATGACGTATTATGTAAAAGAGGTTTGAAAATACTTACAATGACAGGTAGGTAGGACCATAGATATGTATTGGTAGATGCCTCATTC
The DNA here is from genome assembly GCF_963082965.1 of Carassius carassius. Lineage (NCBI taxonomy): Eukaryota > Metazoa > Chordata > Actinopteri > Cypriniformes > Cyprinidae > Carassius > Carassius carassius. The sequence continues at coordinate 4,978,890 of NC_081788.1, forward strand.
GAAAGGTCCAAGCACGTAGACACGTCTACTATCTCGCACCGGTTGACCTGACATCATTCACCATAATAATCAATTAATAATCGAAGATGCCACAGTCCTGCAGCGACGATGGTTATAAAAACCACCAGGATTTATATTCCAGAAGAAATGGGATAACCTTTCACAGGTGAGAATGTGAAAGGTGGCTGAAACTTAGATACGTAAGGATTGTGGCATCTTTGAATATTCATTGATTATTATGGTGAATGACGTCAAGTAGACTCTTCCAAGATGGCAGACAGCTCACGTATTGCGGCCCACAGAAACAGTCACTAATGAGGAATCTACATATACTTATCTATGGGTAAGACAGCCTATTGTAAACCTCAGACCAAGGGATGTGATTGGATGAACATTTTATGGTCCTAGGCCTTCAATAGATGATATAAATACATTTAGACCACTTCACTGAGTGATTGCTATGGGGATGTGAAGAGACTTTCAACCAGCATAACAAAAAATTTAACCAAATCACCCTGCCTTTAAATTAGAGAAATTATTATTATTATTATTTTGCATAAATATTTGTCAGAGGCTATATGCACTGTGAAAATAGCTGTATTTTCTTTGCACAAAGTCTAAATATTGGCAAATACTATTTGCACCTCAATGTATTATAGTACATTGTAAAATAGTATGCAATAGCATATTAAGTGTATCTGATTTTATATATATATATATATATATATTATTTTTTTTTTTTTTTTAACGTATAAATGTACATATTTATTAAAATAATACATGGATGTTTTCTTATTGGGACCTTACAATATGTACTGTATCCCTAAAGCACACCCCTACACCAACTCTTAACCAGTAAAGGTGTCCTGGTAAGTACAGGAGATGTACAGTGGTTTTATATATATATATACAACCCGAATTCCGGAAAAGTTGGGACGTTTTTTTAAATTTTAATAAAATGAAAACTAAAAGACTTTCAAATCACATGAGCCAATATTTTATTCACAATAGAACATAGATAACATAGCAAATGTTTAAACTGAGAAAGTTTACAATTTTATGCACAAAATGAGCTCATTTCAATTTTGATTTCTGCTACAGGTCTCAAAATAGTTGGGACGGGGCATGTTTACCATGGTGTAGCATCTCCTTTTCTTTTCAAAACAGTTTGAAGACGTCTGGGCATTGAGGCTATGCGTTGCTGGAGTTTTGCTGTTGGAATTTGGTCCCATTCTTGCCTTATATAGATTTCCAGCTGCTGAAGAGTTTGTGGTCGTCTTTGACGTATTTTTCGTTTAATGATGCACCAAATGTTCTCTATAGGTGAAAGATCTGGACTGTAGGCAGGCCAGGTTAACACCCGGACTCTTCTACGACGAAGCCATGCTGTTGTTATAGCTGCAGTATGTGGTTTTGCATTGTCCTGCTGAAATAAACAAGGCCTTCCCTGAAATAGACGTTGTTTGGAGGGAAGCATATGTTGCTCTAAAACCTTTATATACCTTTCAGCATTCACAGAGCCTTCCAAAACATGCAAGCTGCCCATACCGTATGCACTTATGCACCCCCATACCATCAGAGATGCTGGCTTTTGAACTGAACACTGATAACATGCTGGAAGGTCTCCCTCCTCTTTAGCACGGAGGACACGGCGTCCGTGATTTCCAACAAGAATGTCAAATTTGGACTCGTCTGACCATAAAACACTATTCCACTTTGAAATAGTCCATTTTAAATGAGCCTTGGCCCACAGGACACGACGGCGCTTCTGGACCATGTTCACATATGGCTTCCTTTTTGCATGATAGAGCTTTAGTTGGCATCTGCTGATGGCACGGCGGATTGTGTTTACCGACAGTGGTTTCTGAAAGTATTCCTGGGCCCATTTAGTAATGTCATTGACACAATCATGCCGATGAGTGATGCAGTGTTGTCTGAGAGCCCGAAGACCACGGGCATCCAATAAAGGTCTCCGGCCTTGTCCCTTACGCACAGAGATTTCTCCAGTTTCTCTGAATCTTTTGATGATGTTATGCACTGTAGATGATGAGATTTGCAAAGCCTTTGCAATTTGACGTTGAGGAACATTGTTTTTAAAGTTTTCCACAATTTATTTACGCAGTCTTTCACAGATTGGAGAGCCTCTGCCCATCTTTACTTCTGAGAGACTCTGCTTCTCTAAGACAAAGCTTTTATAGCTAATCATGTTACAGACCTGATATCAATTAACTTAATTAATCACTAGATGTTCTCCCAGCTGAATCTTTTCAAAACTGCTTGCTTTTTTATGAACTTTGATAAAGTTCATTATTTTCCTAATGTAATGATAAAAATTAAACTAGAAATTAGATTCATTGCACACCAACTGAAATATTTCAGGTCTTTTATTGTTTTAATACTGATGATTTTGGCATACAGCTCATGAAAACCCAAAATGCCTGTCTCAAAGAATTAGCATATTTCATCCGACCAATAAAAGAAAAGTGTTTTTAATACAAAAAAAGTCAACCTTCAAATAATTATGTTCAGTTATGCACTCAATACTTTTGCAGAAATGACTGCTTCAATGCGGCGTGGCATGGAGGCAATCAGCCTGTGGCACTGCTGAGGTGTTATGGAGGGCCAGGATGCTTCGATAGCTGCCTTAAGCTCATCCAAAGTGTTGGGTCTTGCGTCTCTCAACTTTCTCTTCACAATATCCCACAGATTCTCTATGGGTTTCAGGTCAGGAGAGTTGGCAGGCCAATTGAGCACAGTAATACCATGGTCAGTAAACCATTTACCAGTGGTTTTGGCACCATGTGCAGGTGCCAGGTCGTGCTGAAAAACGAAATCTTCATCTCCATAAAGCTTTTCAGCAGATGGAAGCATGAAGTGCTCCAAAATCTCCTGATAGCTAGCTACATTGACCCTGCCCTTGATAAAACACAGTGGACCAACAGCAGCAGCTGACATGGCACCCCAGACCATCACTGACTGGGTACTTGACACTGGACTTCAGGTATTTTGTCATTTCCTTCTCCCCAGTCTTCCTCCAGACTCTGGCACCTTGATTTCCGAATGACATGCAAAATTTGTCCAAAAGTCCAGTGCTGCTTCTCTGTAGCCGAGGTCAGGCGCTTCTGCCGCTGTTTCTGGTTCAAAAGTGGCTTGAACTGGGGAATGCGGCACCTGTAGCCCATTTCCTGCACACGCCTGTGCACGGTGGCTCTGGATGTTTCTACTCCAGACTCAGTCCACTGCTTCCGCAGGTCCCCCAAGGTCTGGAATCGGTCCTTCTCCACAATCTTCCTCAGGGTCCGGTCACCTCTTCTCGTTGTGCAGCGTTTTTTGCCACACTTTTTCCTTCCCACAGGCTTCCCACTGAGGTGCCTTGATACAGCACTCTGGGAACAGCCTGTTCGTTCAAAAATATCTTTCTGTGTCTTACCCTCTCGCTTGAGGGTGTCAATGATGGCCTTCTGGACAGCAGTCTTACCCATGATTGCGGTTTTGAGTAATGAACCAGGCTGGGAGTTTTTAAAAGCCTCAGGAATCTTTTGCAGGTGTTTAGATGATTAGGTTAATAGCTTGTTTAGAGAACCTTTTCATGATATGCTAATTTTTTGAGATAGGAATGTTGGGTTTTCATGAGCTGTATGGCAAAATCATCAGTATTAAAACAATAAAAGACCTGAAATATTTCAGTTGGTGTGCAATGAATCTAAAATATATGAAAGTTTAATTTTTATCATTACATTATGGAAAATAATGAACTTTATCACAATATGCTAATTTTTTGAGAAGGACCTGTATATATGTCTATATAAAGACTATGCATTCAACTGTAAGCATATGTTAGTATACAAGTCAAAAATGAAGTATACTTTGGGCTTAACAATATGATCTGCACGTGTTGTGGTCGATGTGCCAGTCTGTCTGATATCTGCGAGGACATCTCATTAAATCTCAATTATAGGTCTATTAAAGGGTTAGTTCACCCAATAATCAAAATTATGTTATTAATAACTCACCCTCATGTCGTTCCAAACCAGTGAGACCTCAGTTCATCTTCGGGACACAGTTTAAGATATTTTAGGTTTAGTCTGCTTAAACATGCTCAAAAAGTCATGAAAATCTGCACACGTGTCAAACCAGGTGAAAATTTACGTTTGATATAGGATTCAGAAGAGGGTGTGGCAAAATGTCTCGACAGCGCATCCTATACTAAAAAAGTCTACAGCCTTCCAGCTATGTACATGCGCTAAAATTGGCACACACATGTAACACACAAATACGTACAAAAAAGACTCTTGGAGCAAAATTCTAAACCCAACAGGAAGTCGGTTATTTTTAATATTATTAGCAAATTTTGTGTAATTTTTGTGTAATTTTTGTCATTTCTATGCATTGTATTTTAACGAACTCCTCCTAGAGATTTATACAGATCAACACCAAATTTGGTATGCTTAATCTAAAGGCCTTTGCGATGTTAAATTGCGAAGATCTTGAGTTTTCGTCGAAGGGTGTGTCCGTGGCGGCCTGGCGAATTTCAATGATTCGCCATGAAAACTGAAGTTGCTTTAACTCAGACATACAATGTCCAATCTGCCCCAAACTTCACTTTTTTGATAAGACTCTGGACCTGAACAGATTGACATGCACACATTCAGTTATAGTCATAGCGCCACCTATTGGCAACAGGAAGTGTCATATTTTACACTGCTACGAACTACTCCTAGAAATTTTATGAAATCAATGTCTTTTTTGTGGTCAGTCTAATCTAAAGGCCTGTGCGATGTTCAGTTGTGAAGATCTTGAGTTTTCGTTAAAAGGCGTGTCCATGGTGCCGTGACGAAGTTCGATGTCTTGCCATGGGAATAAAAGATGTTATAACTCAGGCATAAAATGTCCGATCTTCCCCAAACTTCACATGTGTGATAAGAGTCCTGGCCTGAACAGATCTGAAGGCCAATATTCCATTAGGTGTGGCAAAATGGCTCGATAGCGCCACCTTTACACTTTCAACGGAGTGCGCCTCAAGCTATGTTTCACGTACATGTATGAAAATCGGTACACACATGTAACACACTAATACCTACGAAAAAGTCTCTTGGTATGAAATCCGAATCCCAACAGGAAGTCAGTTATTTAGAATTTTCTCTGCAAAATTGGTGTTGTTTTTGCCATTTTCAGGGGTTGTACGTACTTTAATGAACTCCTCCTAGAGATTTATTCAGATCAACACCAAACTTGGTCAGTTAAATCTAAAGGCCTTTGTGATGTTAAATTGCGAAGATCTTGAGGTTTCGTTTAAGGGCGTGTCCATGGCGGCCTGACAAATTTCGATGTTTCGCCATGAAAAAGGAAGTTGCTGTAACTCAGACATACAATGTCCAATCTGCCCCAAACTTTACATGTTAGATAAGACTCCTGACCTGAACAGATCTACATGCCCATATTCAGTTATAGTCATAGCGCCACCTGCTGGCAACAGGAAGTGACATATTTTACGCTGCGACAAACTACTCCTAGAAATTTTTTGACATTAATGTATTTTTTGTGGTCAGTCTAATCTAAAGGCCTGTGCGATGTTAAATTGTGGAGATCTTGAGTTTTTGTTAAAGGGGCGTGTCCATGGCGCCATGAAAAAATTGTATGTCTCGCCACAGCAAAAGAAGTTGTTGTAACTCAGGCATAAAATGTTCGATCTTCCCCAAACTTCACCTGTTCGATAATAGTCCTGGCCTGAACACATCTGAACGCCAATATTCCATTATAATGATAGTGCCCCTGCTGGCAACAGGAAGATTGGCACATATATAGAATATACTTTGAGATATTCCACTTATATTTATGACTTAAAATGCATATTTCTCACCGTTTACCTTTTTACTAAAGCCACTCGCTGGCAGTGAGCCCGGATGCGAGGGCCCATTCATCGCTCCTTGCAGCTTTAATTTTCATTTATTTTCTTAATTTGGAATAAACTCCTCTCAGAGTTGATATGTGATGAGAAAAGGAAGCAGAATGGAATAAAAAAAAGGGTGGATTCGTTCTCGGGTCAGTCTCAGTCGTGTAAAAAATGTCTTTGCTCGCCAAACCATTGTTTCGGTTTCTGGCTCAAACAGTCAGTGGTGGTTACTGCAAATAGCCTTTTAACAGACACTCTGTAATTAATTAGTTATGGATTTTATTTAATCCAGAATGTGGTCAAACCCTGTCATGTGCACTAGCTGATGTCTATGATACCTATTATTACTCAAAACACACCATAATTTCAGGCAGGTGATTCATGACTTAAACCACACACACATAAAAGGTGTTTCATCAACTCAAATTCCCATCCCTCAAAAATCATGTCAAAACTGCCCCAGAGCCAAACGTTTTACTTTCTACTGGTCTTACTGTGAACGGTTCATCATTCAGCAAATCAATTCAGATTCAATTCCTCTGCCTTTGCTATGACTTTTCTTTTTGGCTGATGTTACCAATCCCTCTTATTTTTCAGGCTCTCCCTTCTGTCATACAGAGAATTTTCAAAATCCAATCAATTCCTCAATGATAAAATCTAGCCCTGTCCTCATTTTTTTTTACCCCCTATCCTGTCAAATTATGGGAAAAAAGGCCAAATTGGAAATGCCGTTCATGTTGGCTTCTTAAACACCCATAATACCGGCCTGTCCAACTGCTCTGGTTTTACACCTCACCCTGATTTAATGAACCCGCTGCTGTCACAGCTATTTATTAAATGACATCTAGGACAGCTATTAAAGATAACATCTTCTAATGTTTCTGATGCAGACAAGTGCAGCAGGTTCATCCATGGCAACTACACAAGCAATGACCAGAGTCACGACAACATGTGCTGAACTTACACTTCACTACTCACAACAGACACAAAACCAATCACATACAACTAATCTTCACGCTATTTCACACAGAACCAAGACCAAAATATACATAAATAATAATAATAATAATAATAAAGAAAAATGAAACATGAACATGAAAAACATTCTTCAAAATATCTTCTTTAAAAAAAATAATAAGGCATAGAGGTTTAAAACAACATGAGGCATAAATGATAACAGAAATTAGAATGCCTCACATGAAATAATAGTTGGAAAACTTTTTTTTTTAATGGAATGGTTTTTTAACCTTTAACTAATTTTTTTTTTTGTTGAAAATCTAAATATGTATTGGATATGTTTGATATGTATTTATAGTTGAGCATCACATTTAATACATCTTTTACTTACATATTAAATTTTTTCTACATAAGACATTTATTGCTCATTGAGTATGAAGCTCATACTTGAGGAAAAACAAGTCAACTTTATTTAGATAAATAAAATGAACAAAAATATGCAATTTGGTGCCGTTGCTGATATAGCTAAATATTAGTTTATATTATTAGGGGATACTTTATTTTTCCCCAAAACATGTCAAAGTAAGATGATCTTAAAATGCTTAGTTTTATGATAAAAGCTCTTTAGTTTCAAAACATATAATGCAATGCAATACAATTATGATCAAGAGATGAACAAAAAAACATTTGATAGCCTGATGTTCATTGATACATTTAACAGGATCTTTTAAAAATATTATATACGGATAATCAAATAAACCAAAAGTACAGCAAGTGTTAATCTTGAAATATTACTAACAATATAAACGCTTTTCTTTGTTACTTTAAATAAAATCAGTAAAGATTTCATAGAAAAAAATTACCTGAAGAGTTTTACATATAATAGGATTTTTACTTGGTAAAATCAGACAACAGAAGGCATGTTGTAGATTGTGTACAACAGGTTTTTCAGTAAAAATGTGATCATGCTCATAATTTATAAATTTGCTAATCAAACATAATACAGTAGGTTTAAAAGTAAATTAAAAAAAAGTTTAAGAATATAGAGTTTGTGTTCTATTCTTAATGAAGTACAGATGATGTGTTGACTTACGGATACAGCTTGAGATGTTTAAATAACACTTTTTAGATTTGCATCATGAAATAACACTCAATTATGACTAATAATGAAATATAGTTTTTTATGTTTTCTGTAATATTATTATTTATCATGCAGTAAGTGTTTTAAAGCCATAAACTAATGTAATGAAAACAATCAGTAATCCTACAACCATTAGATTAAAAGAGAATGAATAAATACATACTGAATACAGTTCAAGAATCAGCCAGAAAATGTCCAGGTGCGACACACTTTTCAAAGAAACTAGTCCTCTGTCCTGACTTTGTCCCAACAAAACTCAAAACAAGCGTCGTCCTCGGACAGAGCGCAGCTGAGACTGATGAACACGTGTCCCAGACTGAGACTCCGTCGCTGATGATATCAAACCCCTTCATCTCTGCTTTCTCTCTGTGTCATGCTGAGAATGAGGTCAGAGCCGGGTCTCCAGGTCCACAAGGAGGTGAAGCGGGAATAGAGCGGCCTGTGTGTGTGTGTGTGGATGGATGGGGGTTTAATCCTCCTCAGTACAGTTATGAGAGAGGCGCTGGTTTTCTAAATCAGACATTGGTGAAATACAATGTTTAAAAGAACAGTATTTATTTAAAATTGAGTGTTTGTAACATTCTAAAATGTCTTTACTGTCACTTTTGAACAGTTTAATATTTACTTAAAGTATTGATTTATAAAAAAAAAAAAAAAAAAAAACGAAATCTCACCGGAGTTGTCTTGTATATTAAATAATGAATATAATTCATTAGCACGATATGATAAATAATTCAGTAACTAATTAAGTTATAATCAATATATCAAGTAAAAAGCAGCTCAGCTTGTAATAGAAACTCCTGTAATATCAAGAAAATGTATACAGAATCTAATTCAAAAGTTGTTAACTTGTTAGCATTTATGTTGAGAACCATACTTCACACAAATCTTCCAGAATAATAATGACTAATATTCATACAACGCCACGCAATAAGAGCTTACAGGAAAGCTTACATGAACAGGTTATTTTGTCCTATTGTTCCCAGAAAGGGACAAACACAGATTAACACACTACAAAAACCTTTTAAAGCTCAGGCATTGGTCAGCAGGTTCACTCACGCTGGCAAAAGCCATCCTCCTGACTAAAGATCAACATCTGCTGCCAGATGTGTCCTCGAGATGATGAGGTCACATGATTCATGCACATGCATTCACAGGGAAATCACTGGTAATAATGAAGACTTTGGATTCACCGCAGAATAAGCCGGATTGTAAATTGAGGAGCATACAGAAGGTGTGATGGGAAAAGTAACAGAAATTAATTACAGATGTAATTACATGCAGGTTATTTTAAAATATAAGTACCATGTAAAAACATGTATGTACACAATAAGTGCAATGTACCAAATTATTAATTTAAATGTAAATACATAGTCGTTAAGGCCACTTAATATAAAGTGGGTCCTTTTTTTCTATATTTTTCACCTCCTGGGGTCGAAACTGTATATGCTGCAGCAAATGCAGTTCATCTTGGTACTGGAAATTTTATTTTATTACAGAACATCAGACACGGGAAGCAGCATTCAGTAATACTTAATTTTGTATATTTTCAATAAACCAAAAACTACCAGTGGAAGTATGCATGTATACTGAACGCTAAAAACTGTATCCAGAGTTTAGTAGGTCATGTGATTCCCTTTTATGTTGGGAAAATAAAGTGTTTAATAATATATTAGTTGTGTGATTTGTGTTAAAGGTATGAGGTTCTCAACTCTGTGACCTGGAACAGTCTAGAGATCATGAAGACCCTGATGAGCGTGTTTGATTAGGGTTGGAGCTAAACTCTATACCCCTGCTATAGAAATTAATATAATTTATGTGGTTATATTAATAATCGACTCATTTAACTCAGTAAATAGTCAAATTTACTTAATATTTTGATAAATGCAAACACTTTCTTAATTACTTTAAATAAACACAACTTCAAAATTAAATATTTTTAAGTAATATTTCATTAGAGTGCAATTAGATTTAATTTCTTCATTAAATGTTAAAGGCACAATACTCATGGGAGTTGTCATCTTCATCCCCACAGCCGATGCAATCCGACGGGACTAAGGCAGAAATCATGTTTATGGATGAGCCAATGATTTATTAACGTAGTAGAATGAAGCAGGGTGAGGCTGAAAGCTGTCGAAGCACAACGATGCCGCTGAACGAGCGTGACAAACGACTCGAAAGCAGCGGAGCTTTTATTATGCCACAGTTGACCGCTTCCGCTGCTTCCAGTCGTATGTATGTAGGGGAAAAGCAGCGCTGTTCTATCACATAAGATACGTTTGGAAGTTCTGTTATAGTGCTACTCTGTACGGTCGTCACCAGTCTATTAAAACCAAATGACAACCTCCAGCTCTCTCTCATGAAGCCAACATAGAAGTGACTAAAACTGTAATTTATCGACTGGCCGCTAGACGCTAAATGTAAAAATACATGTTTACTGCCTGGTACAAAAAATTATTTTGCTCTATATAGCTAATTTTTCTCTTCATGACAAATGTGAGGGAGGTGAATTTTTTTTTTTATAACAAATCTGTTTAAATTATATTAGGCCTTAAAGTTCTGCATATTTAAGGGCGTGGCCGCTTGATTGACAGGTGGATTGCAGCTCTGGTCACGCCCGTTGAGCTAGGTGGACGTGGTTTCAGCAACCAGCTCCTGTCTTTTTGCCCATTTTCGATTATCTGGGAATGAAGCGCGGTGACACGCTGCCAAGATGGCGACGGCCCGGTCCGCCCATTTTGAGCTTCAAAAACGCTCTTCAGAAAACTACGTATGACGTCACGGACACTACTTGCATACTTTTATACAGTCTATGATTAAAATGCACAACATATTAAAGTGTCTTTGGTGTTTCCATGTTTTCTACAAAACAAAACCGGAAATCGAAGGGTTATGACGTCATTGGCAGGCGACACAATGACACTATGGACACTGTCCGTGACACTAGTTAAAACTGATTATTTCTCTGAATTTAAACATTCTTTGAAACATTTGGGATAATGTTAGTACACAAGTCTGCAAAATATATATCACTGTTCTATTGTTGTATACATATTGTCTTATATTTATTGTCTTACATATTGTGCCTTTAAGTTCAGTAGTAAGCAGATTTTACTTGATAATAGTTGTACTTTATATCAAAGCAATAATATTTGCTTAAAATGTGTTTTGAGAATTATTGAAAATTAAGGTCATGTACCCATTAAAGGGTTAGTTCAGACCAAAATTTAAATTAAGCAGCAGTTATGATGATGTAAGAAATGAAGTGAAGTAAGGAATCTTTGCTTCCTTTGCTCCTGTTAACAAACGTTGGTTTTCATGACTCATGACTCAGCATGACCAGCGCATGCGAAATTCACTACAGGAGGCCTTTGTTCACCCCTGTGAGACACTTTTTTTAAATAGATGAACTTTTTATTAAACTTCTCATGGACTGATGCAGTGCAACACCTGCTGAGTGGCATCAAACAGCTTGAAAGATCAAAGACAATTTTTTAAATAACTTCCAATAAATTCATCTGAAAGAAGAAAGTCATGTACGCCTAGGATGACTTCGGGCTAAGTAATTTATGGCTTCATTTTCTATTTTTGCTGAACTAACCCTTTAAGCACACCTACATATTTGAGCTCAGATTATAAAAAGAAAAAATAATGTATTATCCAACTTAATGTCTTAACAAATTGAGGTGTTTTTTACTATATACCTCCTATAATTCCAAGTCAATCAGATCATTGCACACTGTGATATGAGTTTTATTGTTTTAGATATTTAAGCCTTTATTTTGGGTAAATTTCACTATTTATTGTAAAATTAAGAGATTAATGTTTAGACTTTAGAAAGATTATAACCTGGAACTTGGATGTGGGAAATAATTACATTTAGATCCAAAAAATAGTTTTTAGCAACACAGTGTAGATGCTAATATATTACTTCACAGACATTACTGGCTAGTACTTTTACCGCCATAATATTTTCAATTGACAGATTATTGCTGGTCTGTGGCTTTAAACTGCTGTATTTTTTAAACAGAAAATCACACAGCTTTAGTGTGACATTAATAAGTATAATTTCATAGATATTGTTAATAGAAGTTGTTCATGATAAAACTTAATACATTCCATAGATTATTTATTTTGCAAAATCTTGTCATTTTAATACATATTACATGTAGGGCTGGGTATTGTTCAAAATATTTCGATCCGGTGTCAATTTCGATTACCTCAGTTTCGATACCGGTTCCTAGCGATACTTTTTTCGATACCATATGTTTTAAAATCCATTTCAACATCAACACAAATACATTAAACACAAAACTTTTATTTTTCACCTTAATTAAATCAAATTCTGGTTACACTTCACACTCAGAATAACATTATTAATACAACTGGTTGTGCTTTTTGGAAAGGGGTGCGCCATTCAGGAGCGGACTGGGACCAAAAAGTTGCCCTGGACTTCCTGGCCCACAGCAGCCCACCACATCATAACGCAAACGCCCCCGTTTTAAAGTCATTTATTAATTTAATAAATAAGTAAACAGTTTGGGGATTTTAACCAATAGGGCAACTGATCCTCGAATCCATAGCAGATCCATACGAATCATGCATGAAATAGAAGTTTATAAACTCAAACGATAGCTTTATGTGCTTTACAGATGAACTTGAAGTCTTTATTCATTTGAGATGTTCAATAATAGATCATCTTTGGCTCGGTAATACAAGTTCATGATCCGATTAGTGAACCGATGATTCTTTTGAGTCAATCTTTTAAAATAATCATTTATTTTGTTTAACAAAACCAGTGTGGAAACCAGTGTTTCACAAACTGGATAGATCTGAGGTGCAGGACTCGCTAAATCATTAGCCCCACGTCCCGGGTCTATTGTGTTTTCCAGTCCAATGGGCTATCATGAATAGTGATGTAAAACTCCTAACTTGATTCGCGTTGTTTACTCGCTTGAAGGGGGTGAAACGGATCATAGCTGATCGTTTGCACTTGTTTCTAAATATTGCTGATTCAAGCGTTTTAAACAATTCGCGTGCGTTCGGGGCTTGCGCTCACTCATTCAAAGCACGTGCTGCGAGCAGCATTTCAGACAATGCGCGTACAGAGAATGAATTTTTCTTTCGCGTATCATAACTTCTGAATGAACACATACACACAGAATTATATCAAGATAATTGTCTCTGCAAGTATTCTCGTAAACACAGTCGGTTATGTTTTAAGTGAACGTATACAGTGGCTTGCTGCTTAGAGTAATTCGCTGAACTGGATAAATCTGTCTCTCTGTCTGTTTTTTAGACGACGTGAAAGGGGGCGTGTTTCAAGATACGCAATGGAGTAGACCAAACTAAACAGGGAGGGAGGGGCAAAACACTCATCCAAACAAATGATTCATTAAATTGGTTGTATTGCCGGCTTTGGTTGCAATAATACTCTTATCGCATATGTTGCACTTTGCTGACTCGGCATCCACTTTTATAAAGTGTAGCCACACTTTAGACCTCTTTGGCATTGTAAAACGGAAACGTTTTGAGAAAAAACCACTACACTTGTGTTGTGTGACTGACTGCGAGTATCTTCAGAAATCCTCCCCGTTACGTCACGTGGTGGTGGACAGCCAATCACGGCGAATTAAGGTCCTTACATGCACGTATGCTACAAGCTCACACAGACACAGCCGCTTAGCAAAAAAAAAAAAAAAAAAACGCCGCTTGGCTTTTGGAGCCGAAATTTGGCACCGAAAGATAAATAGTTTTTCGATACTCATAGTATCGAAGTTTTTCGTTCGATACCATAAATGCATCGAAGTTCGGTACCCAGCCCTAATTACATGAAATGTATTACAAATTGTTTCTGCTCCCATTAAGCTCAGTGTGCTCTCTTTAAGCTCTTCCACATTGAACCTCTATGTAAATACTTCATAAACAGACTTTAAATAAGTGATGGTTTTAACTAAGTTAATCGATTTTCTATGGAATCGGTCGACTCAAATCTGCAGACTAGCTCTGACCTTAGGCAACTACTATGAACTTCTCCAGATTGAAAATCAGTGGAAAATCAGGGCAAAAATTGTGTAATGTATTCCAGCCTTAAGAGACTATAGATAAGCTGACATCCATTTAATGAGAGGCTTCATAATGAGGCTAGTTTCTGTGTTCATCCCCGTGAATAAAATGTTTTATTGGTTTGTTTTATTTGATTTTTGAATTCGTGTTACTTAACTGAACGTGGACTAGTCTAGATTTTGCAATGTGCTTAAATGACAATTCATTATGAATATAATGTGAAATAAAAATGCTTGATTGTGGTGTTTTTTATTTTTTTGTGATTGACTTTATACATTCAAAACAATTTTTTTTAAAGGTTGTTTCAAATAACAAAATTTTTAAATAAAACATGATGTGAGCTTAATGGGAACAGGGGTGTGCTTAAAGGGTACAAAATATGCACCCATTAAGCACAGCCAGACTTTTTGCATTTAATGATCTAAATCCTAATGTTGCATTAGAATGCATTGATACATCATTTTAATTTGTTCTCTGATGTCCCTAGATTGTGTATATGACGTTTTATATTAAAATACCCCACATTACATTTTTTATAGCTTGTTGAAATTGCCATTTTTAGGTTATGAGTCAAAACACGCTGTTATTTGTGTTTGTCCCCTTTAAATGAAAATGAGCTGCTGCTCCTGCCTCCATTTTCGGACGAGTATAGAGCATCAGTGTTGCAAAGTCAACCCCAATAAAGTGATATTTAGCCCCTAAAATATGAATTTTACCATGGGAATCCCACCAAAAACGTGTATTTTACCCCACCAGAATGCGATTTTTAGTGGGGGATCCCCCTCAAAATGTGATTGGGCTAGTTTTGAGTAGCAATTCGGTGGGTTTTGTTCTGCAAACCTGGCAACCCTGGCGGAGCTTCAAGAGCTCATGCTCAACTGGTGGTGACCGTGTTACTGACATCACACATTGCTTCCAAATGCAATTTTTAACCACCACATTACTATTCACGATCTATCTGGTAGCACATGAAGGCAGCATTAGTGAAAACAGGCAGATAGAATGGTAGCTTTAGCAACATTAGCCTTACAGAGAGCCAAGAAGCTCTTTTGGAAAACAAAATATGATTCCTCGATGCTTGCTTGGTCTGGAGTCAACGAAGTGTTGGTATCAATCCCTCTTTCAGAAGCAATCTTTGCACAACTCCAGCGCTGAACTGACCCTCGCTTGTGAGGCAGTTGAGTCCAGTGTAAAATGTTAGCACAAATGTATAGGACTTTTCCATTTTTTGTCCCGGGACATTTCCTTTGAAAATGAAAGTTAACCACGGTGTCCTCAGTGGTCTTTGGAGACTCATACACTGTAAACTCCAATGTCGCATTAATAAAGAAATTAAGTTATCATTACTTAACTTTACTTAAAATGCCAAGTTTTGGTGTCAAAAAATAAACAGGTATGTTTAATTAACTCATTTGGGAGCAAAATTCTTTCTAATTAAGATTTTAAGTGTTATGAACTAAAAATTTCAATTTATTAAAATTACGAACTATCTTGGTTTAAAATAATTGGTCCTGTTTGAAATTCTGCCTTGACAAACGCACTGATTGGTTGACACATAACACAAGGCGCCGAAGGCGGGATGTTTTTGTTCGTTGTGAATTTGCTGAAGCAGCGGTCCAGGCTCTGGCAGAGAGAGCCATCATAATTAGAGAGGAAAAGCAAACATTAAATTAGTAATTAGAGATTAAAACGCATATATACTTTTCTTAAGTACCTTACAATTTTTATTGTAAATGTTATTTTATAGTTATAATTGCAAATGTACCATTTTTCTCCCGCAGTGGCAGTAGCAGACAGGCGGTCGTCATGAAGCAGGTGGAAAGAGAGCCTTGTCATGAAGATGCAATGAAGTACGTTACGCTGGTAGGTTAACAGTAAAATACATGTGTACATTTTGCTTTGGTGACTTCAAAATGTTTCCTTTTAGTGTGATTTGCAAGTAGGGCTGGAGATAAAACGATAATGATTATCACATAAAATGTTTGATAATGCTCAAAATGTTCTATATCATGTTTATGAACTAAGCAAACAACATTAAATTGCAAACACGCCAAAAGCTGAACGAAACCGCGCTACTCTTTTGAACCGTGTGTCGCACGGACCGTTGATCACCTCGGCCTAAAAGAAAAGAGCACAGCGGAGAGCTTGGAGTGAACGCGTTTATTCACTCACCGGCTCACTCACGCTCACGCAATCACTAAACAGCGCTGCGAGATCCAGTGATAAGAGCACGAGTTCTCTGATTTAAAAATGCAGGTCTCTGTTATTTAAACTAGTTAAGTCTGATCAGACTACAATTACATTAATCAACAGCACTGATGCGGAAAACAGGAGAAGGCTTTCAAATATAGAAATCGCCATCATTAACCATGGATTTACTGTAACACAAATGGTCTGTAACCATGTTATTTTGGCAGAAATGTAGGATGTTCATATTTAATTTTATTAAATTCTGAATGTGTAACATTATTAAAGGGGTAATGGAATAGAATTACCGTATACAGTTATTAAGCTATATCACTTTTTTGTGTAAGGGTGTTATTTGTATAGAATAGTCTATAATAAAACCATAACTATATTTCTGTTTTCTACTTTTCACAACTTTCACAGAGGAGCAAAAACTCCACTTCAGAGCAATAAAGATTTGACATTTATCATGGCATTTATCAATATCGACTGATATGAAAATTCTATAATGTTTTCATATTCTTCATTTCAAATTCTAAAAAGAGAGACTCAATGAAGTATGCTTGTAGGTTAAAGGGATAGTTAACCTAAGAATGGAAATTTGCTGTTAATTTACTCACTTTGCTTCATAAGTCTTCAATGTGTTACGACTCAGGCCTCTGTGGCTCTCTCCGACAGCCACTGGAGGGCACCTTCACTGGAATACTGACATTCTTATGGACTACATTACCCAGCGGCCCCGTACCTCAGACTAATCACCACCAGGTGTTCCTCATTCCATGCCCAATTTAAGCTGCAGCCAAACGCACACACAGTGCAAAGTCTTGTTTTGCCTGTCTGACATTTCTGAGCGTTTTTTCCTGCCTGCCTTTCTGTGTATTACCTTGAACTGTTCTGATCCTGACGATACTCTGCCGCCTGCCTTACTGACCCTTTACTCTGCCCACGACATGTCTACTGTCTGCCACCTGCCCCGATTCAAGCCTGGTAATCGACCCTGTCTTTGATTGTCTCAATATAGCTGACGCTGTTGTCTGAACCCTGCCTGTTATCACTACGAGTTCTTAATAAACATTGCACATGGATCCGAATGTCCCTGACTCCTCGTTTCAGAAGACTTCGCCACCTCAGGATCTAGCGATGTTCTTCCAGTTATCCTTCAAGGTTTCTGCTCAGGCCTCCGTGCTGGTCACACATCAACAACAGCTACAGAGACTCACCTCTCTGACAGAGGAGCTAGTAAAGACGCTACAAACTCTCCAGGTGACTGCCCCAGCAGTGAGTTCAACACCAGCCGCCACGATTGACACTACCGTCTCGACTCACGCATCTCATGGCATCCGTCTCTCATTTCCAGAAAAATATGACGGCTCCCCAAGCAAGTGCAAGGGCTTCCTAATGCAATGCTACATCTGCATCAACCAGCAACCCTTCACTTACTCTACGGATGAGAGTTGGGTGGCGTTCGTCTGCTCACTGCTGACCGGGAGAGCGCTGGAATGAGCAACAGCGATGTGGCAAGGTAATCACATGCCTTTGACCATTTCATTCGCCAGTTTCGGGATGTGTTAGAACACTCAGCCAGTGGAAAGGTAGCAGGAGCGGAGTTAATCGTGCTACGTCAGGGTCGCAGCACCGCCCCCGAATATACCTTGGCCTTTCGCACCCTCGCTGCTCAAACGGGCTGGAGGGAAGAACCGCTACGGCTCTTCTACCGCAAAGGGCTCAACCATGATCTAAAGTCAGAGCTAGCCTGCAGAGAGGAGGGAAGGACTCTGGATCAATTCATGGATCTTGCTATTCGTCTGGATAATCTGATATGCTCCCAACGCACTCGTCGACATTTACCAGACCGGCCGGTCGCTCAAGGACTCCCCGATCCAGAGCCCGTGCAGATTGGTGCCACCCAACTACCCTCTGGCAGTGGCAGCGCTAGATGGTGGTCCGCTGGGCTCAGGAAAAATTGAATACATCACGCCAGATATCAACCTTCAAATTGGAGCTCTCCACACCGAAATCATTCGACTGTTTGCCTTTAAATCACCTCGGAATCCCATCATTCTAGGACTACCCTGGCTGGAAAGACATAACCCACGCATATCATGGTCAACCCAGGAAATCGTTCAATGGTCTCAATCCTTTCAAGACCACTGCCTCCTCACACATCTGCCATCCACTCATACCCAGGAGGAGGAGCGCAACCCTTCTGACATATCAGGCCCGCCGATCGAATATCAGGACTTAGTTGAAGCTTTCAGCAAAACCAAGGCTTCCAAGCTTCCACCTCATCGACCCGTTGACTGTGCCATTGACCTCATCCCAGGTTCCACTCCTCCCAAGGGCAGAATCTTTCCTCTCTCGCAACCCGAGTCAGTAGACATGGATGAGAAGAAGGGAAAGAGCCAACGTCTCACGTGGACATCTTCAGGTAAGCAGGCCTTCCAGCAACTCAAGCGACGATTCACGACCGCTCCTATCTTGAATCATCCTAATCCGGAGCTGGAGTTCACTGTAGAGGTGGACGCATCCAACACGAGCATTGATGCTATCCTCTCACAACGCCACGGTAACCCACCTAAACTGTTTCCATGTGCTTTCTTCTCCCGCAAGTTAAACCCAGCTGAGAGGAATTACGACGTTGGAGACAGGGAACTATTAGCCATGAAGGCTGCCTTCGAGGAGTGGCTTCATTGGCTGGAGGGGGCTAAACTACCTTTCCTGGTACTCACAGACCATCGTAACCTGGAGTACATCCATTCTGCCAAACGCCTCAACCCCAGATGGTCATTATTCTTCTCCCGTTTTAACTTCAAAGTAACCTACAGACCTGGAGCCAAGAATGGCAAGGCAGACGCCCTCTATCGACAGTTTGATCACTTGCCCAAAACTAATGGTGTTGAGACCATCCTTCCCTCTACTGTGATTCTAGCACCTATCCAATGGGACATCATGACGGAGATCTCCGAGGCTCAGGTTCACAATCTTGTACCAGCCGAGTGCCCACCTGAACGTACCTATGTTCCTGCCAAGCTCCGACCACGAGTGATACAGTGGATACACCAATCTTCCAGCGCTGACCATCCGGGCATAAACGCTTCTATAGAACTGGTGGCCAATCGCTTCTGGTGGCCCTCTCTCCAGACGGACGTCACTCGGTTCATTCAAGACTGCAAAACTTGCAACTTCACAAAGACCTCCCATCAACGTCTGGTGGGTCTTCTCCAACCTCTCCCCTTACCTAAACGACCCTGGTCTCATATCGCTGTCGACTTTGTGACTGACTTGCCTAGCTCCAACAGTTTCACCACCATACTCACCATAATTGACCGCTTCTCCAAATCCTGCCGTCTGGTTCCTCTTCCCAAACTGCCCAACGCCTTTGAGACAATAGAAGTCCTTCTCCAGAACGTCTTCAGGTTCTATGGTCTTCCAGAGGACATAGTTTCAGACCGAGGTCCACAGTTTACTTCCCGGGTATGGGAAACCATCTGCAAGCAAATCAACATCAACGTCAGCCTGACCTCTGCATATCACCCGGAGTCCAACAGCCAGGTGGAACGCCTCAATCAGAAACTTACCCGCTTCCTCCGCACCTACTGTTACAATAATCAGGCAGACTGGAGTCGTTACCTTCTGTGGGCAGAGTATGCCCAAAACTCCCTTCGAATGTGGGAGGAACCGGAGGAACGTTCATGGGTTAACTCTCAGGACATCTTACATTTCTGAGCGTTTATCCCTGCCTGCCTTTCCGTGGATTACCTTGAACTGTTCCGATCCTGACGATACTCTGCCACCTACCTTACTGACCCTTTGCTCTGCCCACGACTTGTCTACTGTCTGCCGCCTGCCCCGATTCAAACCTGGTAATCGACCCTTTCTTTGATTGTCTATCGCTGATGCTGTTGTCTGAACCCTGCCTGTTATCACAACAAGTTCTTAATAAACATTGCACATGGATCCGAATGTCCCTGACTCCTCGTTACACAATGTATCGTCAGGAGCCACAATATTAAATTAATTTTTCCTGTGTATGTGTATGTTTTTTTTTACTCATAGTGCCGGTAGCCGTTGTCTTGCATTATATGAATCACCAAGGACCACAGTTTAAGCTAAAAACTTAAACGGAGGCAGAACGGAGGAAGAAAAAGTCACCTACATTAGGATGGCTTGAGGGTGAGTAAATTAACAGCAAATTTTAATTTCTGGCTGAACCTTTGGAATGGAATGGAATGGAAATGGAAATGGAAATTATTTTATTTGAAACAGGGACAATGCACAAATAAACATTAAACTTGTTAAACAATAGAATATGTCTTGGGCCAGGTTATAGCAACAATTGCTAATTTCCACCTGTAGTCCCTGGGCAGGTATGACAAATTTTAAAAAATAACAATTTTAAAATAGAAATTTCACAGAATTATGGATAAAATGATGTCCATTGAGATTACAGACAAACAGGTTTGCAAAAAACAGAACCAGGGAGGCCATCAACCCATTTACTCTCTGTCTCCTCTCTCTCCATCAAACACACTTAAACAGTTCAGTAGCGTCTTAAGCACACACCCACACACACACCCACACAGGTATATTATCTCAAAGATGTGTGCAAACTTGCTTACTTAGCAACCACCTCTTTGTCAGGCATGAAAAAGTGTGAGAATCTGTGCACAAGATATGTTCCGTGGGAAGGGTATTCCACTGCCTCATGGCCACACATGAGAAAGAGGAGCTCCCAAATTGGGTTTTACGTTGTGGGAAGCTACACTCCCCCCTTGTGACACTTCTAGTTGTTCGCACTTTTTTTTCGGAGCAGAGTGTCACAAACTTTTTCAGAGGGGGAGCAGTAGCACTATATATGATTTTATGTAGCAAAGACACATTTGAGTGTTTTATTAGATTATCAAAGCTAAAGTATATCATATTTGACGAGTATTTGACAGTGATGATAATAACGTGTTTTTTTATCATGGATCTTGTGACAGTTTTTATACAAAGATTCTAAAGGTTGTATGACTGTTTTACATGCCTGAGACCAGGATGTAATGCAGTACAAAAAGTGGGGGATGATCATTGCATTTAAAAGTACTGGATGCTTCAGTGGTGAGAGAGTTTCTTATATATCTAATATTTACTAAATTAAATTTTAATTTGTTACACAGTTTCTTAACATGACCTTTAAAACTAAGTGTGGAATCTAGAATTACCCCAAAATATTTAAATTTATCTACATGTTTTATAAGTTGGCCATTTACTAAAATTTCCGGATAAGTTTTAAGTATAAACCGGTTTGTAAAAAACATTGTTACTGTTTTTTCAACATTTAATGTAAGACATGAGTCATGTAACCAATGGCTAACCTTGCTCATGACACTTGATAATTTTTTGGCTACGTCTGTTGCACTTCTCCCATGGGTATATAATACTGTGTCATCAGCATACATAACAATATTTATGCCCTTGCAGACCAAAGGCAGGTCATTAATATATAAGCAAAACAACAGTGGCCCTAGAATTGACCCCTGTGGTACTCCCATAGTAGAGACAAGAGACGTAGACAATGTGCCATTTATTTGCACACATTGTTTTCGATTTATCAAGTATGATTTTATCCAATTTTGGACATTTGTGGAAATGTCGTATTTGGCCAGTTTGTGTATCAGTACCTCATGGTTAACTGTATCAAAGGCTTTGCGTAAATCTAAGAAGACAGCTCCCACCACTCCTCCTTGATCTAAGCTAGTTTTAATCTCCTCAAGGAAGTAGCAACATGCAGTTTCAGTGGAATGTTTTTTTCTGAAACCAAATTGCATAGGATGGAAAAAGAACTTAGAGTCTAGATGTGCTATAAGTTGTTCTGCCACAACCTTTTCGATTACCTTTGAGGCAGCTGGGAGAATACTGATGGGTCGATAATTAGAGACCACTTGAGTATCCCCAGATTTATGAACAGGGGTGACAATGGCAGGCTTAAATACACTGGGAAAAATATTTTCGTTAAAGGACTTGTTTATAATCATCACTAGAGGTGTCATAATAGATGTCTTGTGTTGTTTGAGAAAAGCTGTATCACAACCATATATATCTTTAGCTTTACTATTAGATAGAAGTGAAATTACATTTTCAACTTTCTCTGTGTTGATTAGGGAAAACTTAAAAGAAGATTTATTACAGGTTAAAGCTTGTGTGAGTTGAATTTTTGGTGAACTTAGACTCATTTCTCGTACTGAATTTATAAAATAATCATTAAAACATTCCGCAATTATCTTATCATCGTCCTGGATACAGCCATCCACCATGAGTTTTAAATGTTTATTTGCTGATTTTTCCCTTCCAAGTAATTTGTCAATGCTCTTCCATAACTTTTTAGAGTTTCCTTTTGCTTCACTAATAACATTGAGGAAGAAATTTGCTCTAGCCTTTCTAAGTTGTTGTGTGACTTTATTTCTTAAACTTTTAAAAATTAGATGATCAGTATTTAATTTTGATTTTAAAAACTTTTTCAGAGAAGCATCCCGTTTTTTCATTAACTCCCAGAGATTTTATGTTAAACCAGGGTAGATTATATTTTTTATTTGTTTTCTTGCCCCTTTTCCTGGTGTACTTTAATATAATGCCTTTAATGGTCGACATTAAATCAGCACAGGCTGGCTCACAGGGCAAACTACCAATGGTGTCATGCCAGTTTATTTGCTTTATTTCATTTTCAATGAGGGCCATGTCCTTTGAGGCGATAAAAGGCATGGATTTCCCCTTCATTGAGTTCTGATTTTTAAAACGTGTTTTTGATAATTTTCTGGAGACCAGAGTAAGATTATGATCTGATAACCCAGTGATGAGGTTATAAATCTTTCTAATTCTGTCTGGTTTATTTGTGAAAATTAAGTCTAAAAGCGTTTGGGAAGACTTTGTTATTCTTGTGGGCTTATGTATCATCTGTGTCATCTGAAAGGTTTTGGCAAATTCTTTAAGCTTTTTCCTACGTGTTTTATCTTGCCAGTTTAAGTTAAAATCACCCATAAGAATAACTTCAATCTTTCCATATTGTTTAAGTATAACATTTAGGCAATCATAAAATTCATTTGTGGCAGTTGGAGGACGGTAGACTGCAGAGACAGCAAAATACATTTCGGGGGATAGCGTAAAGTTTTACTCCCACGCATTCCAAATTGTTTTCCGGAAAGACTATTTGCTGACTTTGAATGCTGTCTTTCACATAGATCAGGACTCCGCCCCCTTTCCCTTTCTTTCTGTCCCGTCTATAAACATTATAGCCTGGAATATTAAAAACAGATAAAGGGGTTGTTGGGGTTAACCAAGTCTCTGTGAGGCATAAGTAATCGATGTTTGAGTCCGTCAGTAAATGTTCAAGTTGTTCGGTTTTTGAGATAATGCTACGTACATTCAGATGTCCACCAAAAATGCCTTTCGGCTTTGTTTTTGCGTCCCACAACACACTCGCATGATTTACAGTCTGAAACAATTTCATCTGCTGCTGTTTAAGGTATGATGTAGTTTGTGTGGTGAGTGTTGGAGGTATGTGCAGGAACAATGTTATCGTCATTTGGCCAACATTGCTATTGGGCTTAATGTTGTTTATTGGAGGAATATTACCTCGAATTCCCACGCCGGTAAAAGCAGCACACTTCGCCGATCTAGGAATGTCCGGATCAGCTGATTGGCAAATGTCCAAAGACCTCGGTCCAGGATTTGTGTGGACATCCCCGCACAAAAGGAGAAATGCGCAAAACACGATGGCTGAGCCTGGCTTTGTTGATACAGATGTTGTAGAGTGTCCATGCAGCTCACTTTGCACACGCCTCGCTCGACCATCATCCAGAACACTTGAGTATAGGATATACTGGCTCCATGAATCCACCGGCAGGCCGACAGCGAGTTTTCCAGGGGAGTCCACAAACGCACGTTTAGAGGTAGAACACCAGCTCCCCCACATTTGTGTGCCCATCAAAAAAAGCAAGTGCAACAGCAAGGTGACATGGCGTAAGGATGTATTGATTTTAATTTGTTGATGTTTATTCATCTTCTCTACATGTCCGATGATCGCAGCATGATCCTTGATGTGTTTAATGTATTCTACTTTCCATGGGGCAGAAAGACCTACATCCTAAAATACAGTCTCTGGCAAACCTGGTTAAAAAGTAAAAAAAACTTTTTTTTTTTTTTGCACACTTTGAATAGCTACTACCATTCACAAATCCCCGCCGAATTTCTATGCTCCATACAGATTCACATTTTGGCGACTGTTAAAATATTTCTGTTGAATAATAGGAGCTTACTCTTATAAAATATTGTTTCTGTTAAATACATTAAGGTGAAAAACATGTCTGTTGTTGTTTAGTGTGCTTTTAATTGTTCTGATACTCCAAGTATTGTAATTGTTATTTTTTTATTAAATGTTACAATGGAGTTAAGTCAGTATACATCATTGAAATTAATCTATGTAGTGTTACCCAATTAAAGTTGTTGATGTGAAGATTTTTTTTTTGAATGATTTATAATTTTATTAAAGCCAAAAAACACAACAATATATAAACTGGAACATTTGAGTTTAGTCTGTTTGCCTTTTACGTTATCTGTACTTAAAAAAAATAAGTTAATTCAATGAAAAGACCACATTAGGTGAACTCAATTCAACTGAGTTTTCAATTTCCCATTACTCAATTCAACTGAGGCAATCACTTTCCTCAAATCATTTGAGTAGTCTCAACTTAGGGTTGACAGTGTATGTTCGTTGCTGCATCCCAACACACGACACTTTTAATGGCTATTTGGTGTTGACATTGTACCTACAGCAGCTACAGCAAGGGAAGAGTAATGGTGGGCCACAGCTTCTCACTTAAGGCTGTGTCTATGCTAATAGGGCAGAGAGTGTCACAAATGGGCAGGACTTTCCCCGAGAAACCTGGAACTGCTCGTGTGGAGAGACTGTTTATAAATTACTGAGATTATAAAATAATTAGTGGGTGGACTTTTTCCAATTAAGGCTGGTTGTTTTCACACACTGCGTCCACACAACTGTGTTCAAACACCTTATAAAAGAGATTTTTGCATTCTATGGTACCTTTAATTGAAATGCTTTGGCCATTTAGAATAAAATTTAATATTTTGTGTGAGAGATTAATCTTTTGTTTTAACAACTTTTTGTAATTAAATCTTGTACCATGAAATTGTCTCAATGTAGATTTTGGTGAGCTTAATAGATAAGTTTACCCTATTAAATATGATATCTAGCCACTTTCAGATACCCACCCCCCATAGTACAGTAATGATGCGCAACTTATTTTAAAAATGAAAATTACAGGATTACATTTGAACTTGATTTATTATATCTGCCATTGTAAAAAAAGGTTTCCCTCCACAGTCCGGTAATCATGCATTATTTATTATAAAACTGCATTTCTGCATTCATACTTGTCCGAAAAAATCTGAGGGGGAATATTTACAAAATTTTAGACAAAATTTGTAATTCAACAAAGAAACCAGAGTAAAACTCCCACAAGCCCACAGCACAGTTCTGCCAAACTACAACCAATACATCATTATCATCATCATCATCAATCATCATCATAACTGCTGCTGTTCTGACTGTCGAACTGAACAGACTTCCTGTCAGACGAGTTCAAACACAAACCTTATTGATATGCTTTACGAGATCATATTCTAGGGCACCGAACACCAAGTGATTAGTATCCAGAGTATATTACCTTGATCACAGTGTCGTCCATGACACACCAAAATCCTTTTCCAATTTGGTTTTTAAGAGCTGTAATATGTCGAACTGTTCAAACTTAAGGAGGTCTAAGCAAGTTTAGCCACTCTTCAATGGCAGCGTAGCGAATAAAACGTCATCCCGCTTGAGCCGAGTCAAATGACGCTCCTCTCTGCTTCTCTGCTTCTCGCCCCTCAGGCCGCTGAAGCCAACAGTGGACCCAAACAATAGATGCCTTCCTTCACAATCCCTCCCCTCTGCCTCCTCCCTCACTAACTTGTGTCAGATTTCCTTTTTTCAAACATGATCTCATCTATAACAGCTCATGTGATAATAAAGATGTACAGTATGAAGTTGCCTCTCTTTTGCCTCTTTCATCTTAAAAGAATATTCTGGTTTTAATTCAAGTTAAGCTCAATGGTCAGCATTGGTGGTGTAACTGTGACTGATTACCACAGAAAATTCATTTACATTGGTCCTGTCTTTTATATACATACATATATACACACACAAATACATACAGCACAAACACACACACATAAATATATATATATATATATATATATATACACAGTGCCATCCATTAGTATTGGAACAGTAAAGACAAAATTGTTCTGTTTGCTGTGGAGTCAAGAAATCTGTAAATATGATTATTTTATTGTTGGGTGATTTAATACAAAGATGTTAAGAAGATCAGCACTTTTAGAGTTTCATCTCCCATCTGAGGCGAGCATAAGTATTGAAACAGTTGCCTCACAGGTCTTTCTGAGTGATCAGCTGTGTCAAGTTCAGCTATTCAAGTTCATTTTTTTCCTCAATGTACACACAGCACCCCATATTGACAGAAAGACACAGAATTGTTGACATTTTTGCAGATTTATTAAAAAGAAAAACTGAAATATCACATGGTCTTAAGTATTCAGACCCTTTGCTGTGACACTCATATATTTAAGGTGCTGTCCATTTCTTCTGATCTTCCTTGAGATGGTTCTACACTTCATTTGAGTCCAGCTGTGTTTGATTATACTGATTGGACTTGATTAGGAAAGCCACACACATGTCTATAAAAGATCTTACAGCTCACAGTGCATGTAAGAGCAAATGAGAATCATGAGGTCAAAGGAACGACCTGAAGAGCTCAGAGACAGAGTTGTGGCAAGGCACAGATCTGGTCAAAGTTACAAACAAAATTCTGCTGCATTTAAGGTTCCTAAAAGCACAGTGGCCTCCATAATCCTTAAACGGAAGACGTTTGAGACGACCAGAACTCTTCCTAGAGCTGGTCGTCCGGCCAAACTGAGCTATCGGGGGAGAAGAGCCTTGGTGAGAGAGGTAAAGAAGAACCCAAAGATCATTGTGGCTGAGCCCCAGAGATGCAGTCGGGAGGTGGGAGAAAGTTGTAGAAAGTCAACCATCACTGCAGCCCTCCACCAGTCGGGGCTTTATGGCAGAGTGACCCGACGGAAGCCTCTCCTCAGTGCAAGACACATGAAAGCCCCCATGGAGTTTGCTAAAAAACACCTGAAGGACTCTGGTCTGATGAGACAAAGATAGAACTTATTGGCCTTAATTCTAAGCGGTATGTGTGGAGAAAACCAGGCACTGCTCATCACCTGTCCAATACAATACTGTCCAACAGTGAAGCATGGTGGTGGCAGCATCATGCTGTGGGGGTGTTTTTCAGATGCAGGGACAGAACGACTGCTTGCAATCGAGGGAAAGATTAATGTGGCCAAGTACAGGGATATCCTGGATGAAAACCTTCTCCAGAGTGCGCAGGACCTCAGACTGGGCTGAAGGTTCACCTTATAAATCATACAGAATTAGTTTTTTTGAGAAAGTAAAAATTCACAAAGTTTCCTGTGAGGGTTAGGGTTATGTGTAGGGTTGGTGTAGGGCCATAGAATATACAGTTTGTACAGTATAAAAACCATTACGCCTATGGGATGTCCCCACTTTTCACAAAATCAAACGTGTGTGTGTGTGTGTGTGTGTGTGTGTGTGTGTATATATGTATGTATGTATGTATGTATCATATATATATATTTATATGATACATACACACACACACACACACACACATACATATATATATATATATATATATATATATATATATATATATATATATATACACATTAGGGCTGTGTATTGCCAAGAATCTGGCGATACGATACGTATCACGATACAGGGGTTGTGATACGATATGTTGCGATACATTGAGATACTGTCAGCAAGGCAATATATTGGGATATTTCTTATTTTAGGAAAAGGATATTTTTTAGGAAAGCTGTTTCTTAGAACACATTTCAATTCAAGTTAATTTGTATAGCACTTTTTACAATTCAAATCGTTGCAAAGCAACTTTACAAAAAATTTAGCTTCTACAATATTTAGTAGTCGCTTATCAGTGGTGACTGTCAGTTTATGTAAATATGGCAGAAATGTACGGAAAAATCAATTAAAGACATAATCAAACAGACGATGAACACTATTTATTAACAGCAATGATTATATGATGCAATCAAACTTATAGCAAAATTTGTTAGTTCTGTATGTTGTAAGAACACACCACCATATGCAAACCTTAGCAATAAGTAAATAAAAATTATTTAATCAGAACACAATGGGATTTGCATTTGCAATAATCAGTCCCTGTAACATTTAACTTTATAAAACCAATTTTTGTGTTGGTGTTGGGAATTGAAGTGCTTGCAGGATCCTTTAGTTAAATGTATATTTATAAAATATATTTTATAAAAAGACCATATATATATTAGAACCTGTTTTAAAGGTTCACAGTTTCAGTTTACAATTGTGACATACAATGTCATAACATTTTGATCCCAACAAAAAATTTAATTTGCTTATTATCATAAAAAGTGCTTGTGAAAACAAAACAATTGTAAAATAATAAAATAAATACAGATGTCAAACCTTTCAACTTGGATTTCACAGGTTTTTCATTTTGTATTTATGTTCTGCGTAGAATCGCCAATACCGCGACACGAGCACCAACCCCAACATCACAAAATGAGAGAAAGCTTCAACTGCACCCGCACCACGCTGCGACCCTACCGCCCCCCACGACCCGCCCCGTGCGAGCCCCTCTTCACACGGGACTCGGTGGGACCAGGCGGACACGGCGGGACCAAGGCGGCGCTCTTGCCACGGTCCCGTGGTGGACGTTACCACAAAACCCAAATGACGGCACACTTCAGCTTTGTACACCGAACCAGGAAAGGGGGCAATTCTTTCATCCTCCATTACTAGCAGCAAATAGCGATATTAATGCTAACATAAGTAGTGGCATGCCCTAATGCTAGTATTTCATGCTACTCTCACTGTCGTTCAGAGATTAAGACTGACATCTAGCGGTCGGGATGTAAACTGAAAACGAAACAAATGCCATGAATCTTGTATGATTTTTCTTTTTTTAATATCAATATTCCATTTTTGAGAATCGATACAGTATCGCTAAACAAAATATACTCATGTCTATCAATATATATATATATGGGTTGCTGTGAGAATACTACTAAAATACTAAATAGTTAGATCAATATGCATGTTATGCATAATTCACTCATTTAACTTTGGTGTAAAGTTATATCCAACTTCCCAATGCCATAAACTATAAAATAACTCTAAATAGCATTATTTAAACAGCTTGAATAGCATAGATAATGTTTTTCAGTTATAAGCTTCAATTTCTTCTCCAAAAATTGGCACCATTCCCATCAATTAAATGACTCCCTGAAACCTTGCTGTTTTTTTTTTTTTTTTTTTACTATTTAGAGCATCAACATTATGTCACAAATGCCTTCAGGTTAGGTGCCATATTGAACTTTTACGTGGATGAAAACGAGGCTGTAAGAATAGACTTACAGTTACAATAGAATGCACTGTATAAAGGTCCAAGATCACACAATTTTCAAACTATCAAAGTGGTCTTACAGAGTTTTTGTCTAGTGAACGTCTTCTGGAAAGTTGTTTTGCCAGCTGAACAGTCGGTATGTTTTTAAACAACAATACAATCCACTTAACGCACTGTACTTCCAGGTTTCCATGAACTTAACATTCACAGCCTCGTTTTCATTGCTGTCAAAAAATTAAACATGGTGTCACTCATATTTTCTTAAGAAAATTTTTAAATCTAGTTTGATTTACTATAGAATCCACTAAAGCCCTATTCGGACGGGACTAGTTTTACAGGGGGTCGTTAGAGAAATCTGTGTTTCACAAGCCCTATTCGGACGGGACTAGTTTTCTAAACTACGTTTGAGTTTCGATTCTTACCACCTGACGTCTGCAATTTTCATGTACCAATTCGGACAGGACTAACATCTCCGTGTCTATTACAGAGGTGGGAGGGTCTGATTTGTGCATCTGGGCGTCACAGAGATCGAGCGCTCTGTATGCGTGCATTGCATTCATTCAGAATGATTGACATTAGTATTATTACACAATAAATACTAAATGGCTAGTATAGCAAAACCATGTTAATGTGTGGGTCCTTAAGTTTAACTTGTTTTTCTTGTGTGTGTGTGTGTGTGTGTAGTAGGCTAAACCTACCGTATGTTTTAGGGTATAAGGGCATAAGGTACATATGTAAATAAAACATTATGTAACTGAGTGCATAAATGAACCTGATGCTGATATTACAAGAGCCGGTATTAACAGTTTACATGATCTTGCTCTTGAATTTATTATTTTATTATTATTATTTCTTTGCCGGTAAGCAAATATATCAAACATGCGCACGGTAAGAGCATCTACGGTAATTCACGTTAGGGTTGTCAACGAATATTCTAAATTCGAATATGTATTCGAATAGTTTAAAAAAAACGAATTTCGAATGTGAAAATTAATATTCGAATTAAAAAAAAATGTGGGAAAAAAAGTTCCCGCGGTAGTAGAGGCGTGGTTGTCTGCTTTGCGAGTGGGCGCGCTAGCGCGCCTGAGAGTTCAGGGACAGGTCACAGGAGTCGCACTGTCTGGCACAGCATCACTGCTGAAAGTTGACGCGTCTTCATGGAAGATGCCAGCAAGTGCAGAGCCCAACTCGACCGCAGCAGAGAAAATGAGGTAAAATTGTTGACCTGCGAGATTGTTGTATGCAAGCTATTTAAGATACAGTTAGCATACCATTCGACAACTAGCAATATGAGGTCACATCTCAAAAATGTGCACCCAAATGAGCATGGCATAATGTGTGGAACTCCAGTTAAACAGTCACGTCTTGACACTTAACGTTACTTTGAATCTGCAACATGACAAGAGGCCATAACCGATAAAATAATTTCGTTCATTTGTAAGGACATGAGACCGATCAATGTCGTGGATGGGGCACGCTTCGGGGAGTTCTGTCAAGCAATGCATCCGAGGTTTGATTATTTATCGTTTCATGTCAAGGAAAAGTTCCATGTTTACCACAGCACAGCTCACTCGCTCGGAGCATTCAATGTCAGTTCTATATGCTGTAAAACTTCAATTAATATTAATAATATTTGTTTCAATCACTGAATGAAGCCTGCTATATTTGGGACAACAGTCGCGACCTTAAATTGCAGTTTGTAAAAATGTGTTTGTTCATTTAAACCATTATGCGCAGAGAACGTGAGGGTGAGAGAGCGTGAGGTCTGCAGTCTTGGCCATTAGTTGATTTCCTTGTTTTTGTGTAGGTAATACATTGTCATATATGTTTAAACTTAAATAGACTATCTACAAAGTAATGCAAAAACAAAAGTGCTGCATGGGGTATAAAGTCTCGGTGCTCTTTGGTTGTGGGATAGTAAATCTCTGAAGACAAGAACTCCAAGGCACTCGAATATCTCAGTGAAAAAATTAAAAAGCCTTTATTACATTCTTGGCTTGCTATTTTTTTTAAAAAATGGTGAGACGTACACCTACGCATTGCGGCTGCATGCCTTCATCAGGGTGTGTATTACAAACAATGTCTCAGTTCATTTAACAACAGCTAATTAATCAAATTAGAAACAGCTAGGCACTCTGTGTAAAGCAACTCAAAGAGAGAGGTAAAAAAAAGAAAGGAAATTCAAATTGCATCTCTTACACAAAAGTCATAAAGTGTGAAACTATCATTATAAATATAATAATATCAGCATAAATATAATGCATGAGACAAAAAAAAAAAAAAAAAAAAAATCACACCATCTCACACAAAAATAATAAATCATGGAATTATCATCATAAATATAATGAATGAGAGACAAAAGAAAAAAAAATCAAACAAAAAAAACATTTCATTTAAGAAATGGTACAAAGTCTAACTCTCCGTTTAATCCTGGACATGTAGTTGCTTTCAATGTATAAATCCAGAAAGACTCTCTCTGTAACAGCCTATTAGTCCTATCTCCTCCCCTGATTGATTTCGGGATATGTTCAATGCCAGTAATTTTTAATGTACTTGGATTACCATGATTCGCATCTCTATAGTGTAGGGCCATAGGGTATAATGGGTTGCAAACTCTAATCGCATTTTTATGCTCTGCTAATCTGGTCTTTAATTTTCTTGTAGTCATCCCTATATAGAAACAACCACATGGACACTCCAACTTATAGACCACGAATGAGGTATTACAATTAATAAATGATCTTATTTTAAATTCAGAACCAGAGGTTACATCTCTAAACACACCAGTCTTAACCATATTATCACAATGATTGCAATTACCACATCTGTAATTTCCTACACTTAAGCCTAACCAGGTATTTGATTTCACAGCTGGAAGATGACTTCTCACAAGTTTATCTTTGATTGTAGGTGCTTTTCGAAACGCAATGGAAGGAGATTCAGGCATGACTTCTCTTAGATAAGGATCACTCATAACTATTTCCCAATTACTTTTTATAATTTTCTTAATTCTGTTAGCCTCTGTGCTATATTGTGTCACAAAATAAACTGAATTGTCTGACTCTTGTGATTCTTGTTTTTTTTTCGTAATAGCTCATCTCTACTCATATTTTTTACTATGGTATATGCTTTATTAATCACCCTATCTTTATACCCTCGTTCCTTAAATCTTTGAGTCATATCTTGTGCCGTAATGTTAAAATCATCTTCCTTATCACATATTCTTTTTAACCTCTGGAACTGTCCCACTGGAATATTCTCAGTCATCCATAAGGGATGGAAACGGTCTGCTCTTAATATAGTATTTCTATCAGTTTCTTTTCTGAAAATAGTAGTATGTAACATCCCATCACTTTCTTTAAAAATGTTGATATCTAAAAAATGAATCTCAGTGTTAGAATACTCTAGACTCAACTTCAAATTAGCGTTGGTGTTATTTAGATATGTATGAAAAGACAGCAAATCAGCCTCTGAACCATTCCATATCAATATAATGTCATCTATATATCTTCCCCACCACTCAACATACTTCAAATAAGGATTTAAGTCAGAGAATACCAATCTCTTTTCCCAAAGTCCCAAATACAAATTCGCATAATTTGGGGCAAAACAGGCACCCATAGCTGTACCTTTAATTTGTTTATAGAATTCATTTTGAAACAAAAAGATGTTGTTATTCAATGTCCATTCTGCTAACTGTACAATAAAACAAGCAGGTGTCCTCTCAGTAGTTGATCTCGCATCTAGATAGTATGTTAGTGCTTCCAATCCATCTAAATGGTCTATGTTTGTATAAAGTGACTCTACATCCATAGTGACCAATATAGATGATTCTGTTGTTTTCAATTTTTTAATGTTATTCAATGCCTGGGTAGTATCCTGAATAATTGAAGGTTGTTTACAAACAATTGGTTTAATAAAGCTATCAAAAAATTTTGAAGCTGGCTCTGTAATAGATTCATTACCGCTAATAATAGGCCTCCCTGGTGGATTTTCTAGATTTTTATGAATTTTTGGAAGCATATAAAAAGTAGGAATCCTAGGATTTTTACAAGAGAGAATTTAAAATAAGATCATTTATTAATTGTAATACCTCATTCGTGGTCTATAAGTTGGAGTGTCCATGTGGTTGTTTCTATATAGGGATGACTACAAGAAAATTAAAGACCAGATTAGCAGAGCATAAAAATGCGATTAGAGTTTGCAACCCATTATACCCTATGGCCCTACACTATAGAGATGCGAATCATGGAAATCCAAGTACATTAAAAATTACTGGCATTGAACATATCCCGAAATCAATCAGGGGAGGAGATAGGACTAATAGGCTGTTACAGAGAGAGTCTTTCTGGATTTATACATTGAAAGCAACTACATGTCCAGGCTTAAACGGAGAGTTAGACTTTGTACCATTTCTTAAATGAAATGTTTTTTTTTGTTTGTTTTTTTTTTCTTTTGTCCCTCATTCATTATATTTATGATGATAATTCCATGATTTATTATTTTTGTGTGAGATGGTGTCATTTTTTTTTTTTTTGTCTCATGCATTATATTTATGCTGATATTATTATATTTATAATGATAGTTTCACACTTTATGACTTTTGTGTAAGAGATGCAATTTGAATTTCCTTTCTTTTTTTTTCTTTTTTTTACCTCTCTCTTTGAGTTGCTTTACACAGAGTGACCAGGTGTTTCTAATTTGATTAATTAGCTGTTGTTAAATGAACTGAGACATTGTTTGTAATACACACCCTGATGAAGGCATGTAGCCGCAATGCGTAGGTGTACCTCTCACCATTTTTAAAAAAAAGCAAGCCAAGAATGTAATAAAGGCTTTTTAATTTTTTCACTGAGATATTCGAGTGCCTTGGAGTTCTTGTCTTCAGAGATTTAAATAGACTATCTATTCAAGTAGTTATGTCTCTTTGTATTATTTTTGCCTGTTATTGACGTAATGTGTGTCATTGACAACATGCGCAACCAGATGTTCGAATATTCGTGTATTTTTTAGAGGGAATATTCGAACGTCATTTTTGAGCAATTTTGACAGCCCTAATTCACGTTGGCCAAAACACACAAGGAAATGCGTTGTGAAATAAAATATCACCGGCAATCACAGACATTCGCATTCGGAATCACAGAGGTTGTGTGAGAAAAACACAGACGTGGCAGATTCGGACGGAATTAAAATCACCAAGTACGTCTGAAGACTGCTATTGCAACCAAATGAATGGGGGTTAGGTTTTAATAAGCTTGTCAATCAATGGAGAAAGTATCCGTCAGCCAGAATGTTTTAAAAAGGCCTCTGTCAGCATGTTTGTCAGTCTCTTCATTCTTGTCAATCTTTACATCTTTGATGTGGTCCAGTCAAGTCAAAACATGTCAAGTAAAAGATCCTTTATAAAACAGATAGTTTTGAGTCTTAAGCACAAAGTATCCTTTGATTTTCACAAGTACGTTAGCATACATGTACAGAACATGTGGCATTCATTTCCTTATCAGTATGGCACTCATGTACTGTACACACAAAGCCTGATTTTTCTAACTCCGAGTCCTTTGCAAGCGCCTTTCATGAGGGATTCACAATTTTGTCTTGAAAGTTTGTTAACATGACGAGGTGTACAACATGTAAATGGTAAACAACAAACACAACTAAGGAAACAGCACACAGCAAACAGTGCACTTCAGTTGATATCGACAGGGTTCTGGAAGAAAAACTATAATTGATACACCTTTAAAGACATAACTGCTGTGAGCTAAGAGTTTCTTAATTGATTGTATATGCTTTTGTTGATCCCATATGTTCACATTAATTCAAATTAGGTTTAAAATGATCTTGTTCAACACTAGAATTTGTGGTGAAAAACTACATTACCTGTGATGCTCTAAGAAAATTCCAACAATCAGAGTCTCATCAAGCAAAGTTTGCAAGTGCTCTTTAGCTCCGCCCACCTCTTTAAAGCAGTGCAAATGATGTAATCGAGTACTTAAATATTGGTTATTATTAGTGTTTATATATGCACATTTTGCAATGAACTTAAATGTTTTATTTTTATAAATACAACCAACAACCAAAAATAAATTTCACCCTACTCCTAGGTGTATATGACTTTCTTCTTTCAGACATATCCAGTCTGAATTATATAAAAAATTGTTATTGACCTTTCAAGCTCTATCATTGCAGTAGAGGTCTTCACAGTGCACCAGAGACCTGTTGACCCGGGTCCGAATCTATACATCGGGTCCCGGGTCTGTTTAACATTGTGTGTTATACCCGGGCGATCGGAGTCATCGGACTCGGAGAATACCTGGCCGTGATCAGACACTGCTTGTGTTTTTTGTGACTTGCAACTTGTAAAATTAGGAAAAGAAAAGTGTGAGCTAAAAAAAGTGATCTCTCTCTCTCTCCCTCTCTCTCTCTCTCTCTCTCTCTGCCGTTAGAAGCAGAGCGCGCAGACTCAGAGTTAATGCAAGTGCACTCATGGTGATAATGTTTTCTATGACGCTCAAATTGCGTTAAAGCATATTTTAGGTTGATACAGCTAGCATGCATGTGCAGTCTCGAGCGCATTTCATGTTTCTATGGCAACCAGTGAGGGACACTTCGACCGTCAAACCGCGCTTTACATTTTCTCCCATTTTTATAATAATATAAATTAACCGTTTAATCTTAAAGTTTTATTGGTCAGATTCTGACTCGATGCAGAGCAGAGAGCACAGAGATGATAACAAATAAATAACGTCAGTGGCCATGGCACTGAACGAGCGATCGTTATTATAGTTCAAAAGGGCAAACAGTCGAAGTTATTATGCGAGTTAACTCAAAACAGATTGTACACGTGCACAGTTGCATTTGTCACCCGTCACCGTGACATCAAGTGGACTTTTGAAGCTGAAATTATGAGTGGATTCAGCTTGGACTTGGAATAACGAGAGGAGTAACATGGATAACTTTCTTGTCGGAGGATTGTAATGCATCAAAGGCAGTCAGGTACAAGGAAGAGAGACTACGGCTCCTTAAATTAGGTAAAACAAAAAGCTGTATTTTTCGCAACAGGTTTATTTACTGTAATAGCAATTTAAGGTGGAATATGTGACAATCGGGTCCAGTCGGGTCTGTGTCTTCCCGGTGGGTTCGGGTCCAGCTTTCAAGTAATATACGGGTCTGGGTCAGCATTTCTCAGATCTACACGGGTTCGGGTCCAGCTTTTGAAATAATAGACGGGTCCGGGTAGGTTTAGTGTAGTACATTACGTGTCTCTTTCATGTTCGGGCACGATTTTTTGGAGTCGTGAAGACCTCTACATTGCAGTCAACAGGTGTTGCAGTGCATCAGTCCAAAAGATGTGAAATAAAAATGCCCTTCCATTAAAAAAAAAAAAAAAGTGTATCACACGGCTTTGGGGGGTGAACAAAGGCCTCCTTTAGCGAATTAATGCATTTTTGTAAGAAAAATATCTATATTTAAAACGTAATAATCACTTTAATTGAGCTTGCGCTCAGAATTACGTATAAGGTTAGCTTTGCGCATGTGCTGCTCAGAAGTGACGCACGTGGAAACGCAGCGGAAAAGAACAAAACATCGGTCACTAATTAGAAGAACAAAACGAAGATTTGTCGGAGGATTTTGATATAAACCAAGAGGTGACTGGTTTACCTTTGCTAAAGTAAGGAAACTTTGCTTCTTTTGATCCTGTAAACAAACGTTGGTTTTCACGAGACTCACTGGCGCATGAGCAACGCTGACCTCTTACATTATTTTCCCGGAACTGCTTCCATTTTACAACAGTTTTCGCAAGCTAGAGCCACTTAAAGTGATTATTACGTTTTAAATATGGATTTTTTTTATAAAGTGCATTGATTCACTATAAGCCTTTGTTCACCCCATGGAGCCATTTGAGACACTTTTTTTATGGAAGGGTGCTTTTTATTTTACATCTTTGCAATTTCACATCTTGAAGCAATGCAATACCCGCTGACTGCAATGATAGAGCTTGACAGATCAAGGATAATTTTTTATATAACTCTTATCTAAAAGAAGAAAGTCATATACACCTAGGATGCCTCAGGGGTGAGTAAAATGCAGCCTTATTTTCATTTTTGGGTGAACCGACCCTTTAAATGAACAGTTTTGTATTTCTCCGTCGTTTTTAATCCAACTAATGTCATTCACAATGCTTCATGGGATTGTGGTTCTTTCCATCACTAAAGTTATTTTGTCAGGTTTTCATGTACTTATTTTGCTTCAAATCAAAGTATGTAATGTTTTGATAGTCCTTGTAGCTAGTTCATGGCTTAAAACACTTTATTATTGTTATTTTTTTTTTCAAAACCCTATGGGAAAAAATGAATGGGAAATTGGGCACTAAAGCACTCTATAAGAAGAAATATAATAAGAAATATAATGCAGTATAAACAGCATTCTGTGCTAAAGAGTTGCATGAGTTATGGAGGGATATGGTTTTAGTAACGGATGGAGATTTTCTGGTGCGGGTGTCACGATGGTAGCAGTTAGCGGTTGAGTAATAGCTGCTCGACTCTCCATGTGTTATTCAGCTAGTATCATCCTGCCAGACTCTTATCACAACCAGGAGGTCACTGATAACTCAATCAAAATCTCACAAGAGCTGGACAACCTCCATCACAACTGTCTTGGACAACATCTTTCTGCACGCTTTCTGGGACCAATCTATTCATAGACATCTCATAATACTGGCACACACAATCACCATCTAGCTAAATCACACCTAATTAAGTCCCAACAATAAGGAGTTTAGATGTGTTAGAAATCCCTTTTCCTTTGTTTCTTCCTCAAATGTGTTAATTCAACAAGAGTGTGTTGTTCGTGCTAAAAAGGTCGGGTTGCCCACCAGAGTCACAATTACTATTAGCTACCGTTTTACTTTTAATAAATTCAGCCTTGGTGAGAATAAGAGACTTCTTTCAAAAACAAATCT
The DNA here is from genome assembly GCF_963082965.1 of Carassius carassius. Taxonomy (NCBI): domain Eukaryota; kingdom Metazoa; phylum Chordata; class Actinopteri; order Cypriniformes; family Cyprinidae; genus Carassius; species Carassius carassius. The sequence goes on from NC_081788.1 coordinate 5,017,697, forward strand.
TACTGACCAGAAAAAAAGCTCAAAAAAGTAGTTCCTGGAAATGCCATCGACTTAGAAAACAGCCAAACTACTGTCCCACTGATAAAATGCTACTAGTACAGTAAGCATTGCTGCATTTAGATGTTACTCCCCAACACTGACCTTAACCTAAACATGTGATATAATGAAGGGAATTGAGAGCGAGTGAATGAGGGCAAGTCAATGACTAAATCAAGTAGAAAGAGTAGTGAGACAGAAGAGGACAACTCTTCAGAGAGGAGGGGAAGTGTGGGAGTCGGATGGCTATATTCCTGCAGTCCTGGCAGCAGAAGGACCTGAAAGGACTGATTTTATTAGTCTGACGAGACAGATTAGGACACGAAACAGGGGGCACATGGGTGGACGTGTGGGAAAGAGTCTGTGAAGAAAAGAAACGAGGCAGAACGGGTCGAATATGTGACCCTGGACCACAAGTGTCAATTTTTTCGAAATTGAGATATATACATCACATGAAAGCTGAATAAATAAGCTTTCCATTGATGTATGGTTTATTAGTTTATTAAAATCTGGAATCTGAGGGTGCAAAAAAAATCCCCTTTGAAGTTGTCCAAATAAAGCTCTTAGCAATGCATGATGATGATACTAAACAAAAATTAAGTTTTAATATATTTACAGTAAGGGAAATTTGCAAAATGTCCTCACGGAACATGATCTTTACCTAATATCTTTATGAATTTTGGCATTCAAGTAAAATGTATAATTTCGACTCATGCAGTGTTTTTTTTTGTTTTTTTTTTGACTATTGCGACTTAAGACTGGTTTTGTGCAAAAGTTAAAAGTTGCAGTGATGGACAGTAGCAAAAAATGCAGATTTTTACATGATGCTCCTGATCTGAATACTTCACAAAGATTAAAGCAGCACATAATCAGATTGGAGCCATGTCGTTGCACTTCTAGATGTGATTGCTTCTGTTTGTTAGATTAGTTTGTAGTCATATGAAGAGTGATTGACTGGAAGAATGGGCAACAGATTAGATTTCCCCTGATGTTGATGTATGACTCTGGACAGAACCGCAAGCATGAGACTGAAGAGTGCAGTTACAGGATTTATGGCTACTTTCTGTTCTGCTCATTTAGACAGAGACCAACAGTGCCGTCCCACTAATTTAAGGTGAGAACAGACCTCATGCACACACATTCATTCACCTAGCAGTATAAACTCCTGATACATCCCCTAAAGAGAGGCATGTGTGTGTGTATTTTTATGTACTATATGGCATCCTCAAACTTGAAAATGTAGGGAACTTTGTATGAGTTCAGTGAAAAGAAATTAGGCGATTTTTAAAGGCATTCCATCTCAAAAATATATCTGAATTTTAATCCCCAGATTATTTTACTGACTTTATTGTAGTTCCACATTTTATTCACTACCAAATTACATGTGAAATTTTATATTAATTAAGCAAACCTGCAAAAAAATCTATTTATTTTTTTCATCTGAATGATACAAACCCCAAAAGGCTATCATTTTGCACTTGATGCACATGCGATCAAGTTTTTATGCACTATCGTTCTTCATTTAATCATCTTTCATTTTTATATTTTTTTTATAATCTTAGTTTAAGTGCTTATACGTTTGTCATTTTCTTTGAGTTTTTTATATTTAGCTTCAATTCATTTTTATTTCAGTTTTAGCAATTTTAGTACTTCAACTTGCCAAGACGATACATAGAATTTCCTAAGTTTAATTATTTTTTGGTATCTAATATCTATATTTTATTTCAGATATATTTCAATAGCTTAAAATTATTTTTGTTAGCCTTAGTTTGTCAACTTCATGAACCATTTTTACATTTGGTTCATGAAGTAAGATTTTTAAACCATTTAAAAAAGTTCTTTCAACAATTTTCCTTCAACCTACAGCTATGTAACACACACACACACACACACACACACACACACACACACACACACACACACACACACACACACACACACACACACAGGAATGCCTCATGTCCTTTAGCATTTGTTCCAGGTCATTGTCTGGCTTCTTAACACAACGGCTGCAACATAATGGTTGAAAAACGGAATCAAAATTGTTTACAATTCAAAAGTAGAATTCTTGGAATAGTTATTAAAAACAACAACAACATTGTGTATAATACCGTACATTCACAAGTCTGTTCGTAAAATTTTGCAGCTGCCAGCAAAGAAAGTGAACAGCGTCTTTTAAACAGCCAAGAGGGCATATTTACCAGCTGACTCCAAACGATCTGGATTGTTTAAATGTGAATAATGTTGGAGTCATAAACTCATTCCCAGAAATAACAATCAAGAATCCTGCAATATTATAGTGCGATCAGCATTAGAGAGCAGAAAACACAAACACACACTGCAGCTACGCTAAAGCTCTTCATTCTTCATCTGATGGCTCGTCTAATGGTGTAAAAGTGAAGTGTGGTCAGTGTAAACACACTGCGACTCTCATTACCTGCTCTGGAAATATGATTAGATATCTGACGTTACACACAAGAACCCCAGGTCTCACTCACCGCACACACACACACGTATCTGGTCCTGACAGGCTACACTTTATCAGGGCCATTTTCCCTCCTTTCCTTTTTCCACAACGTAATTACAAACGTATAACTAAAACAATAATCCAAAGTGTTATGTCTGAGGATGTTATGTTTCCCTCTGTACGCTCTCAGGCTTGAGACAAATGTCCTTCAAAAGTAAGTCAAGGGTCGGGTCCTGTGGTGCTCATATCGAATGTGTTGCTTTGAATCTGGCTCGCATCATTTTCATTTCAAGTGACAAAAAATACAGTAGAAAGGAGGACATGGGAGTTCTTTCTGGGTCTTTCCTCAAGGTTTAGCACGGCAGTCTTACCTCCATCCATGCATGCGGAAGCCAGGACACTGTTCTGCACAGCGCATACACGGCTGTCCCTGGTCCGGATCCTCCGCCTCTGTCTGCGACACACAATTACACACACGGTCAAAACTATTTCATAATGTGCATCCTATTTTACAGCAAGTTATATTAACCTGCATTTCGAAATAAATTGGAAATAAAATTTAATCTGAACTAATGGGGCAATGACATGACACCATTTTCAACAACAAAAGAAATGCATTTTGGAGGCACGTTTTTAAAATGATACTGTTATCGTCTTTGTGTCATAAAAACACAAATTGGTGAGGAAAAAAAAGACCTCCTGCGCATGCATATTACATGCTCAGTTTGTAGGTATGTGTGCAATAGTGTAGTAAGGATCCTGAAGTATTGATATAATAACAATTTCGATACTACAGTGTTTTTTTTACCAGTGATTTTGTTTATTTAACAAAAAATTAGAGTATAGAGTATAAAATAGAAAATAGAGTATCATAAGAAACCATTGCATTTGTAGATTTCCATGGTTACCACTACAGTAAACATATTTTATAACATAAATATAACCGAATAAGTTGCAATTAAAGCGCATTGAATGTTAAAATGTGTTTCAAATATAATGTTAAGTGGGTATCATTAGCCATTTTACTCTTAGTATCAATTTAAAAGTTCAGTTTAAAAGTATCGTATATCGATATCGACGATACTGATACTGGCCTAACAATATCGGTATGGTGTCGGAAAACAAAATAAGTGGTGTCGCCCATCCCTAGTAGTGTTTCTTTACAAAGTGACATCGCCAACTACTGGCCTGGCTTGTACAATACAGCGTTTTAGTTTTTACAGTTTTATCTGAGAGAATGGGGATCATTTTGACAACGTTTTGTTGACTGTGCGCAAAACTTTTAAAAACACAAATGAAAAAACTTTTTTTAGTACATTGTTAGGTACATTGTAAACTTACCCTTAAAATCACAATAATAAACAAACAGTGTGATTCAACAACAACAACAACAAGAAATGCTACTGTATACGTCACATATGTGAAAATGTGTACAGCAGTTAACTTCAATAAACTCAGGTAAGCAGGTGTGTAGTATAAATGCATTCCTGGACTCGTTACATCCACCCAGCTGACACAGTCCATTGATTTGTGTTTTCTGACCTGTAACGTATTAACAATCTAGAAAATAATTCATTCAGGTGTTGTCAAAGGGATGGTAGTATATAATATCCTTAACAAGATTTTTCTGTTTCTCTATGTCTGCAACACTGACTGCTCCAACAAAACACAGCAACAAAATGTTGAAGAGCAACTCTGTGTTAAGTACAAATCTAGATGTTTCTACTGTACAACTTTATGTCAGGCTTAGTTTAGCCTCAAGGTCTTCTACATGTTTGTGGGAACAAATAAAGCAATAAAACTGAGAACTTGTTCTTCAAAACCTGCGAGTGACGTGGTTAGGGTGTTTTAATCTTTGGTGTACCTATATACGGCAACACCACAGCCAAAAAACTAAAGCTCCTGGTTTGCTCTCTCACACACACTGAGCAGGAACCCGGGAGAAAGTGAAAATCAGTTTGAAAACAAGACAAAAAGAGAAAAATATATACACGTCTTATAAGCATGCTAGCAGCTTTTTGCTCATCAGCTGGAAATCAAACTTTTAGATGTCATGTATTAACATGTTGGATTATATATATATATATATATATATAGTTTACAGTGTATTAAACTACCATAATACAATTTACATAGGACTCAAAAATGTAAATTTTCTTTCAGGAGAAAGACAACCTGTAAAACATGGGTATGCACAAAAAAAGACAATGCACTTAATTTGAGAAAACAAGCTTTTAACATTAAGTACAACATGAAAATGAAACGCAATAATACACTTTTGTTAAATAAACCTAATTTGAATTCCTTGGTCAAGATTTATGCCAACAAGAAGCACCAATAAGCTTTGTGCACTATGACTGAGCGAGTGTGAGAGACACTGCGCAAGGAACGAGAGATCTATGGAAACACACGTGCTAAAACAAACACTGCCTTTAAGATCAGTGAACTCTTTAACACTTCACTGAACCGAGACCAGAGCACTGCCATTCACTACTGAGAGAGAGAGAGAGAGATAGGACAGGATCTTTGAGTGCTGTTTCTTTGCTGAATAGTTAATTGCATTAGCTGATTTAAAAAGAATGAATAGGAAAGAAGGAAAGGGGGAGGTATGGGGAAAAAAAACTAAAATCACACAAAAGTTTTTCCTGTGTCACCTTGTACAGACACAGCCGTAGATAGTCCAAGAGTTTTGTGAGAAACAAAACTGCCATATTCAGAGCATCAAACTGGTAATGGTTATAAAGAAGAAAACCTGCCATAAAGGTCCAGAGCTGGTAATGTTCATTAATTTGATTAAAAGTACTATCATGCATTGAAAAACTAAAGGCCACGTCATACAGCAGTATATATGACAACAGTGAATGTTTACAAGTGGGTTTGAAAAAGACAGGAACATGTTTTATTTATTTGCTTTTGTATTTGAGTTTTATTTTATTAAATACATCAATAACATTTACTGTATATTTAATACAGTAAATACTTTATCTTAAGCAAGAAATCAGTTGTACGAGAACTTGCAAGGTACCCAAAGTAATGCAAATAACAAAAATATCAAATGTACTCCAACATGTATTGTAGCAACATAAACAAGTAATACAAATATAAAAGTAATAAATGTTAGTAAGCAAAGTAATTTGTTTTAATTTGTCTAACCAAGGATACAAAGAGTCCTCAAAACACAAAGGTTGTAGGTTTTCGAGTACATAATGTGACACAGGTAAAGTAAGCAACAAAAGTAATGCAAGTACACAAAGAAACAGAAGAAACGCAAATAAAAAAAGTGAAACTAGTAATGTAAGCAAAGTAATGTAAGTAACAAAAGTGCCACAAGTAATTCAAGTATGTAAAGTAATGAAAGTAAAGCAAGTAACGAAAACTCAGCTGATACTGATAGCCGATTATTCAGAATGATATCTGTCGATGCCAATATGATAGTTTGGTTTCCTTAAGGAAAAAAAACCTCTCCAAACTAATACTGTAGACTACACGGAACCCTCTCGTTTGGTAAATTAGAGATTAAAACGAACAACAACACTATTATATTCCAAGATATTTAGTTATTAATTATTAAGTTAAGTTATTTTGACATATAATAATCACACTCAAATATAAATTAAAAGTATGCATTTAGCAGACGCTTTTATCAAAAAGCGACTTACATTGCATTCAGGCTAACTATTTTTTTCTTAACACGTGTTTCTCGGGATTCGAACCCCCAACCTTGCGCTTGCTAACGCAATGCTCTACCGCTTGAGCTATAGGAACGCTGTATCCAACTCAAAAACTGCACACAAGGAAGTTTTCATACATTTTCCTAGCAATAATGAGAAAAGAATGGGAAGATGTCTGTGAATAAATAAAACTTCCTAAAGACCTTTGTTCTCTCCACTTTAGCCATGATGACTTTGAGGCTTTTAGTAGACCACAGCTACAGAAAGAGCTTACAGGTGACAATGCCTATGGAGTCAGTTCAATGCCACATATACTTGCAAAAGAAGTGAAGTACTGCAAAAGAAAAGTTTTGCGAACAAAAATGAAGTATTGCAAGAAAAAAACGAAAATAACAAATTTGTTAAATATAAATGAAACAAAAGCAATGATTTTGCAACATATTTTTATTTGCAACGTTGCTTTTATTTTGCATTTCAGTCAAGTGTGAGCTTACGATACCGTCACATTAAAGTGTCAAAACGGCATATATTGTTTCAATTTTGTGATAATTTCACGATAATTTCGCGCATCTCTAAACTAAAGTTTTATAAAGGAAAGTAAAACAAGTAACAACAGTGTTAAAAATAACACAAGTAATGCAAGTTTATAAAGGAAACCTGGATAAGAAATGTAACGCAAGAAGCAAACATGCTAAAAGTGACAAGTAATGCAAGTATTTGAAGTAAAGAAAGTAATAAAAGCATAAGTAATAACACAATTACGCTGTAATTAACGCAATTACGTAAATTAAGTCAAGTTACAAAATAAAATAATAACAAGCGTAGCAAAGTATAAAAATAAACTTAAGTAACCTGAGAAAGAAAAATAATAGAAGTGAGACCGGTAATGACAAATGCAAAGAAAACTGCAGAAAGTTAAGTAAATGAAAATGCAAGTAAAGGAAGAACAAAGTGTACAAAGAGTAAAGCAAGTAAGAAAAGCAACTGATAAACTACTTTCATGAAGACAAAACAATGACTTGCTAACCAGTGAGAGTGAGGTTATTGTGCAGATTAATGTGTGGATGTGCTTGCATTGTAAAAATAGCGTGAAAGACTGAATTGATGACATGCACAGTGTATGTGGAGAAACATACTACGTTCATGTAGAAAACTGATGTCTGAGTCACCTTTGTGTCCCGTCTCTGACGGTGGGACAGGATGCCCTCGGAGTGTCTTCCTGTCCACACCCTCGGGGGACATTTCCTCTCGATTGTGACCATGACAACAGTTACGAGAGGTCAAAAGCTCAAAAACACTTTTTAAAAGTTTTATGAGGCCCATCATCATTGTTTCCTCGTGCTGAGATCCCAGTAGAGTCGGAGAGAGTGAAGACATTCTGAATAATAGCTAGTAAGGCACATACAAGGAGGTTTTTGAATGTCAAAAGATCATGTGTCTGTTTATATTTGTCAAGACACTTGCCTGTGACTCCTGGTCAAAACTGAAAGGACAATATCAAATGATCTTAATACACATGACTACAAGATTAAGTCCATCTGGTAAACATTTAAATACATAGAGCCGAGAGTCAAGAAACAAAGAGTCTCTGGTTGCATTCGAATCCATTCAAAATAATCAAATACAATTCACATCTTCAGTGAATATAAGCCTGTCCTGATGTTTTTAGGTTGTGTTTACTTTTTGTGCATTTCCTTAATAAAAAGCACTTCATTCAGGAAGTAAAATACATTCAAGACCAAACTTAATATAAAGCATTCAGTTGAGATGATAACTGATGCAGATGCATTTGGTAATATTCTTAAAACTGTAGAATATTAAAAAAAAAAAACATATTCTTTCTGGTTTATACTTTTAACCAAAAATAATTATTTTGCATTAGCCTATATATATATTATTTTAAACATAAACTATGCATAAACACGTGCGTTATTTTTATTTTGTATAAAATGAATCCAGTGTAATATATTTCACATCATAATACTCGTTTATTTGTTTTATATGAAATGTTATACTTAAATTAAACGATGGCGTCACCTGTACAGGTAAAGGTGACGTAGGCACAAATAAGCCACGCCTCCTCAAAACAATAGTTATCAAGACCACGAAAAATGCCTCATTAATGGTTAGGGGGAAAATAATAATTGATAACTCTCCGTGCTGCACCCAGAAAGCACTACTGATACGAGTCAAATTAAATACAGGAGTGTACGTTTTATTATATGTCTAGTCCGTGCCTTTAACTAGAGATGAAAACAGTCTCCTCAGGTAGAATAAGTGCGAGACACAAAAGTAACTTTCGATCATCAACACAGCGTGCTAGGATTAAAATGACATTTAAAACTTCAAGCCACGCTCTGTTCATTCAAAGAACCGAGGACAGACTTTAGTAAAGGAAATGCAAATGCATTTATATGGAGATAAAAGCGGGATGCCACGACATTAGAGCAACTTACCGAGCGACCGGAGCGTCGCTTCTTCGCCCCGCGCGTGAACATGTCGGCGCTGCAGTGTCTCGTGCGCGGATTCACGCGAAGCCTCTCATGTGTCCGCCGAAGTTTCCTTCAGTTCGCCGTGACTTGTGCTCGCTATTCCCCGCGGTGTGCTCTCTGGCCTGTAGAGCTCCGTGCTGAGAAGAAGAGCTCCTAACCAGACGGTAACCAGACGGGCTACACCTACAGGACAAGAGTTTAACTGAGGAACAGAGCACCCCCCGGCCCCCGCTCACCACCACTGACCTGAGCTCTCAGCACAAACACAGGACAAATGCTATCGGTTTATGAACACATTTCCCCTGAAAATTTATATATATATATATATATATATATATATATACCCCCCCCCCACACACACACACGTTTGTTTTTGTGAAAAGTGTGTTCATCCCATAGGCGTAATTGTTTTTATACTGTACAAACTGTATATTGTATGGCCCTACACCTAACCCTAACCCTCACAGGAAACTTTGTGCATTTTTACTTTCTCAAAAAAACTCATTCTGTATGATTTATAAGCGTTTTGAAAAATGGGGACATGGGTTATAAGTCACCCTCTCCTTGTAATACCTGTGTCATTATACAAAGTTGTGTTCTGATATGTCACAAAAACAAGAGCACACACACACACACACACACACACACACAGTATCTATCGAATAATATTTGCTTGTCTGTGCTTTGATCTAAAGTTCTTAACTTGTTTCGCTATACATACAGTATATAGCCAGATCATTAATTTTTAAATGGAGAAGTTTTTTGAAAATGAACAAATTATCTGGTCATTTACCTTTATGAAGTTACAAACAAGGAGATATTCAAATATCAGAATGCTCCCTTTCAGTTTTATCAGTAACTTTTTGTGAATTGTTCAATTGTTTATGAAATCATTACATATTATATATTGTAAATTAGTTATAGACCTACCTAGACTTTTCAGCAGCCATTACTTCAGTCTGCTAAGAAACTGTTACATGAACTTGTATGTTTATAGAGGAAATCGAGATATTTAGGACTTAAGAATTTTTTTATTTTTAATTCTTAACTTTTCGCCGTTTATTTATTGCATTAATTCATCACACAATAAAACGAATACATCAATACGTTTCTTAAAAAGCTAAGACCTCTTTAAAGAACTCGACACACACAGAGAAAATGCTGCCATCTAGTGACAAATATTTGTCACTATCAGTCTATCGTTGAATATAGCAAAACTCTTTTCTTTTTTTAATGTAAAATAAAAAAAATAAATTGTAAACATTTTTAAGATGAAGTAAATTTGTGATATTTGTCATTGTTTGCAGTCTAAATGATTGGTTTCTTCCCAGCAGGTGACGCTGTCTTCAGTGAGGTGGAAGCGCGCGCACACGCACACCAGTAACAGTTATAACAGCCTTTTATTAAAAGTTATCGAAATACCAGCAATATCTGTTAGAAAGAGACATAAATACTGCACAATTATTTCCACGAGCTGTACTTGTAAAACCAAAAACATCCAATAGAGTGTTTCTTTAAAAGTGTCCCGTTTAAAAAGAGCAGAACATCCCGAGTTTATCATTTTTTACAGAACCATCTCACAAATAAATGCTTTCAAGAAGTCATTGGGGAAAAACTGAGGTTGCAAAAACATCACACAGTCATGAGGGAAAGAATCAGGCAGTCTTCGCACATTAGAATCTATAATTCAGAAATGGTTACAACAATTTAAACATGTTATAAATGGAGTCTTACTGAAACTGCAGATCTATGCATCTCTGGCGTGTACAAGCTTCTGACAGCACGTTTGAATAGCTAAGGGCCAAATACTTCTGAATAATCTCTTTTAAGGCACTCCAAAAATAAAATGAATAAAAAACTCTTACTGTACAGTTGAGTGAACAGATCTTTATTATTTTTTGTCTTGGGGAAATCTTGAATGAGTGAATGTAGACAAACTGAAGGCAGTTTTAGTATTCATTACACTACATTCCTCAGCAGGGCTGAACGATAGAGGCTGTAAATGAAGATATATTAATATACGTGATCAGTTTATTATTAGAATAACAACAAAGAAAAACACTTATGGCATCAAGATAATGAGCAACTCTTGAGGTAATAGGTTTAATGGCAATATGTAAGAAAAGATGAATGAAAATTAACATTGTACCAACACATGGACATCAGAACCTTTTACAGTACAAAACTGTGCCACCATGGAAAATATTAAAATTGATATTCACTCCTTTTCAGTTTAAACAAAGAGAAGATCCCTTTAAATTAGTGACTTTTTCTTGACCGCACCTGAGTTGGATATATCCGACTCAAATCCCGTTTGATTAACCTTATACGACTAACGTTTTTTTTAAGCACAAACCACATGAACGATCAATAGTTATTAGATTTTAAGCTACAATTATGAATTACAGTGAAATTTACACCATAACAAACGCAACCTTCATGTTTCATCATAAAAAACAGCACCAGACTGAATTAAATCAAGTTTCCAACTTAATAATAATGATTTTGTTTAAAATCGCTCGGTCTTTCTCTAGAAAAGACCTGGAAGACAGGCTGACTTTGAATCTTTTATCAAGATTTGATTAAACAAATCTTTAGTTTTATCTCTTATTAAATGTCCTGGTAGTGTTTTTCTAACAAAAGATTTGTGGTAACAAAAGCCACCCGACCAAGACAATGGTTTCGGTTTCTTTCTGTTCCTTCATATATGGTGGTGTCTTTAATCTTACAGTACACTTTTTAACCCCTTTTATCCATAAACCTCTGGTGTTGTTTAAAGTTTTGTCCCTTTTGCATTCCTCTGGTCTTCATCTCTCATGGTAACTTTGCGATAACTCTCAGGAATTCACTCCTTTTGCCAGTTTTAGACTTGCTCTCCATGTTTTGGTTGCTGTTAATGTTGTAGTGAGGAAAGTAGTGTCAAACTGTGTCATCTGTTAAAAAACAAAGAGAGAAAACAAAAAGGGAGACGCAGAATAAATGACTGGGGAATAGTTAGTCAGGTTAAGTTGTTACAGTAACACAACATTAAGAGCAGACGTGTGAAACGTCACAGCTTTGGCTGAGAGACCAGTCTGTCAGAATAACTGTTTGGCTCAAATGCCAAATGTCAGTCGTAACCATCCCACAGATGGCCTTCAGCGACCTGTTCAGAGAGAGGTAACAACACATCACCAACTGGCAGAAATATCCTGTAAATTCACAAAAATCAAGAAATGCAAGTGCACACTCGGCAAAAACTCTTTCCGATTCTGAGTGATCAGATTTAAAAGGACAGCTCAACCCCAAATGTACATTTTGTCATGTTTTGTGCACACTCGTATCGTAACTTGAGAGATTTCGGTCTCTTTATTGAAAGTCTATTCCAAAAAACATTAATGTTTAAAAGGGTCATGAACTGAGAAATCAACTTTTTCTTGAGCTTTTGATGTATAAGAATATCCTGTAAGGTTCCGAAGTGAAAACATCCTTATAACTAAAATAAAAGCTTTTATTGACACCAGGCCCAGCGAACGCCAGTTGCTGGAATGTGCCTGTAGGTTAAGCTCCGCCTCCACAGAAGAAGATCGTGCCTAATTATGTAGCCCCGCCCACTGATCCGCACATGACACAGTAGGGAAATAACATGAGTGGCGCTAAACTAGATAGAGTAAATAAGCACTGAACATGCTGTTGAAGATCACAAAATATTGTGCAGTGCCTAGTTGTGGAAGAACACAGTCTCTGCGTAACCTTCCTTCAGATCCAAATATTAGAAATGCGTGGTTGAACTTTATTTTTAATAAAGTTTCAGCTCACATTGAGCATTTGTTCACTTCATTTCAAAGCGGATTCCTTTGTAAACAAGACTCCGGTTGACACTGGATTTGCAGAGAGACAGATTTAAAAGCAATGCTGTGTGTCTATACTGGATCCGACAGGAATGGCGCAGCACACTTCTGTGAGTAAAATATATTTGTCCTTTTGCCTTGTCCAAATACCCACACTTGCAGTACTTGCACTTAACCACTTGACAACTTAATGATGTATTTCCTGTATTTGGCCCAAGTGTTCAAGTAAGCATGAAGACCACAAGTGTGTCAAACCTTTCATTTCCTGATGGGACACACTTATTAGTGCTGTAAAAATGCAAGCGTTTACATAGCTTTATTGCTATTTTAACAACTTCTAAATGTCTGTTCAGTTGTCTCATAACATGACAATTTTAATTTGCGGTGCTTCTAATTAAGTGCTAAAAAGCACTTGCATAGTTGTACAAAATAAATATCAGCACTACTCATCTTTGCACAAATAAAACATAAAAACTGTTTTTCTACCAAATTATATGTAATCTCTTGTTATTATATTAATATTTAACTTACACTGGAAAGGTTTCCATGACCTCTCGGCAAAAAGTCTCGATTTATTTCCAGAATATGATACATGATGGGATACACATGGATTAAGTCTGCATTAAAGGGGTCACGTGATGCGATTTCAATTTTTCCTGGAGTGTTACAAGCTCTTGGTGCATAAAGAAGATTTGTAAAGTTGAAAATAAAGTCTCAAACCCAAAGAGAAATCATTTATAAAAGATAAGACTTGTCCATGCCCTCCTAATCCAATTCGAGACACACTTGTTGTCTTCATCCTCATTTAAACACTTACAGGCTAAAAACAGGAAATACATCATATAAGTTGTCAAGTGGTCAAGTGCAAAGACCACAAATGTGTTTGGACAAGGCATTAGTTTACTCTGACTTAACTTCCTCAAGTCTCAAATATGACACACCAATAAAAACCCAGCGTATCTCGAGCAGGCCTCTAAACCAGGATAGAAAATAGCATATAACATATTGATTTTGATGTTTTTGAATGCATGCAAATGTCATAAGTGGACCTCAGACAACGGTATAAGATAATAAAAAAAGCCAATTCATGACCCCTTTAAAAAACAGCATGCATCAAGAAGTACCTTTGAGCTTTCAATGAACACATTTGATGGAGTTTCTGTAAAAGAATTTGTCAATCTTTATATGCGAGTAAAAGCCTAAATGAAATCGCTTAATCAGTTAAAGTGATCATGTCTCTAGTGTAAGGGACAGAAAACTCTCAGGTTTCTCTGAAAATGTAGTTTCGTTTCATTTAATTCAGTTCACAGTTTTGTAGAGGAACAAACGGACAGCATCTGTTGATGTGTTGTCAGTTACCACATCCCTCAGTTTGTAAAAATAACAAAAATCTAACTTAAGTGCTTTACCGTACACATGGTTTTTGTTTATGCAGGCTGAAGCACTGAAGTATTAACTTGTACTAAACCCAGAATGTTCCTTTGAGACCAGATTCTTTTTCATATTTAAATATCTCAAAAATGTAATAACATTGAAATTTAAATTTGTTTTTAAAATGCTGGTGAGCAACTGGAATTTTCCCACTTAAAGAAAAAACATCTTGGAATTCAGTGCAGTCTAACAAAATAATAAAAGGTAATAAAACTACGAAGTAAACAATTAATTAAACATGTATCTATCTACCTATAAATACAAATCTGAGTTGTATGTTAATTCCTCAACATATTAATCTTAAAATATCATCTCGCTTTTAAAATGGTTAATTGGGGTAAAACATATTTTTACGGTCTCAATTTTTTATTTCTCTCAAAAAAGTTTTATGAAATTAATACATACATTAATACTGTACATACATTTGCCCTATAAAGGATACATAAAATATATGAATGTCACTGCATTTGATAAAATATCAAACCAAAGAGCTTTTATTTCATAGAAACATTTCACAACACGAAATTGTTCAATTTGGTATAAAAATATTAGAAATACTGAACAAAAAAAGTGGTTACTTCACTAGGACACCTGTGTAAACTTAAAGTGCCCCTATTATGGATTTTTGAAAATGACCTTTCATGCAGTGTGTAACACGACTCTAAGTGGATGAAAACATCCTGAAAGTTTTAAATCTAAAAGTGCACTGTGTACAGAGTTATTGTCTTTCAAAAGAAAGAGCTGACTCAGAGTTATTTTTTAAACAAATCTTTAGCTGTTTCAAGTTGACGTCAAAATGATATATTTATGTTGTGCGTGCAGACCCGGGAAACTATGAACCTGCCCTCCCTCAAACACAGTAGCAGATTCCTGCTCTGCACTCTGAGGGGAAATCCATTATGGTACAGTTAGGGTGTGTCGAAAAACTCCCTACTCATTTTCTCCTCCAGAAGCACCGACCCAGTGTTTACAAAGTAAACGTGCAAGCAGGGTCAAATACCCTTTACAAAAAAAAGGGTAAAACAACGATGTAGGAAGATTTTGAAGTTGGAAGAGAAAAGTGTCGGGGGTTTTTAGATATAACCTGTCTTGAACACATACAAAGGCACGGTTTGGAAAAATGAATCATTAAAGGAATCGTTTGGGAGTCGTTGCACAAAAAAGGAAAAAAATAAATGCCTATTTTACGACAATGAAAGTGTTTTTTGACCTTGCATGCATGTCAACCTGTTGGGGACTTCCAAAACCAAAATATGAACCTTTCATTACCCATAATAGGGGCACATCAATGAATAGTCTGCAGTGAATGGGTGCCGTCAGAATGAGTCCATTCAGCTGATAAAAACAGTAATCCACACCACTCCAGTCCATCAGTTAACATCTTGTGAAGCTAAAAGCTGCATTTTTGCAAGAAACAAACCCATCAAGACGTATTTAAATTCAAACCACTGCTTCTGGCTACAATATGAGTCCGCTATCTACAATATTGCTTTTTCCAGCGGAAGAGTCATCTCATCTGAAGCAGGTGAGAAATATGCTCCAATCAAGCACAGTTTACAAGTGAAAACAGTTCTAAAGAAACATGCCACTTGATTTTGATGTGAAAGGACAACAGTGGAGGAAGCGCTATTATGGATTCATACTTTGGCCGCAAGCAATAGTTCAAACGCTTTAATGATGCATTGTTTCTTACAAACACAGTTTCTGGTTTCACAAGTGATTTACTGATGGACTGGAGCGGTGTGGACTCTCATTCTGACGGCACCCATTCACTGCAGAGCATCCATTGGTGATAAAATAAGAAACTCATCTACATCTTGGATGGCCTGAGGGTGAGTACATTTTCAGCAAATTTTCATTTTTGGGTGAACTATTCCTTTTTAAGGAGAACTGACACAGCATATCCACTAAAAATCTGCTGACGCCTGATTTGATATTTGATATCTAATGCAATGGTATTTAAATGAGGTTAAAGTGTCCAAATAATTTGAGGCCAGTGAACTTTCTAACATGTTTTAATAAATGAATGTGTTCATGCACCTGTGGGGGCAGCTGTATGCTGTCTGCCGCTCTTGATGTCCAAGAAGATTGTGTAGGAGTCATAAGCATACAAGATCCCAGCCACCAGACCGAACACCTGCCAGAAAAGGTCAGCATTATCATCAACAGATGCCAGTAGTGCAGAGGAGGATATAAAGCACTAACAAATCCGATTTGATCATAAAGACATAAATATAGCATGCATTTGATGCTGAAAGTTGGAAGTCTCACCCCGCCGGCGATGCGAGCCCCGTCCCCAGCTCCCCCGATCACACAGATCAGAGAGGTGATGAGATAAAGTGCTGCACCGATTACAGCGCGAATGAGATCCTGAAGGGACAAACAGAAAATTAAAGCATGCAAAACTTGCCACCGCAATGCTAGGCTGGACCGTGATGCAAGTGAATTCATACTCACGCTCCAGAGCCAATTCACCACCAGGAACTGTTTGTCCAGCTCCATCATGAAGACAATGAAGAAGATGATGGCAAAGACCATCTCACAGATGGCGACCGCTGAATAGCCGCCATACATTGACGCGGCGTAACAGATAAGGATGATGAAGCTGAGCAGCTACAGAAAAAAGACACACATGCAGTTTAATAACTTAAAAGAAACTCGACTGCATCAGAGTAGAAGTGTGTAAGGATGGGAACATGGTTTTGGTCATGGTTAAGCTAGTTAGCATTAGCAGTTATCCCTTGCTGATAGATAGCGTATTTATACAATTCTACAGTGAGCCTCTTTCTCTATTGCAATATTATTATTATCATTAAAGTCACAATAAAAGGTAAGAAGTGACAGATCTTGGTAACACTTTAGTTTAGGGTCCAATTCTCACAGCCAACTAGTTGTTTATTATCATGCATATTACTAGCATATACTAGCAGATATTAATGCCTTATTCTACATGACTATATTTTAGATCCCTTAATCCGACCCCATACCCAATTTAACAGATAACTTACTATCAATAAGCAGTAAATTAGGAGTTTATTGAGGCAAAAGTCAGTTAATAGTGAGAACGGGTCCCCAAACTAAAGTGAGACCCAGATCTTTCTTCTGTTGATTTTTGAGGGACAAGTTTAAGCTGATTGACTGGAGATCGTCACCAGAGAGAAGTCTGTCATTTTCACCGGAAGATCATTTAAACATTAAATGGAAAATAGAAGTTGAAAAATAAATTGGATGCATTGTTCATAATAGAAAATTTCTGCAGGTTAATTTCATGCTGACTTTAACAAAAACTAAAGTACAACATTTGAGTAGCTACGTCTTCCAAATGCACTTTAAACTGAAACTGAATAGAAATTACAAGATTCCAAAATAAAACAAAACACTGAAATGCCACTAGAAAACACCAACACTAGACTGTGCTAAGAAATTAATGTTTAACACTATTAAACATGTTGAATAAAACCAATAAACTTTGGCAGCCATAAAATACTAAAACTAAAACTGAAACAAACTAGAAACTTCTTGGAAAAAAAAACCTAACAATAACAGACTAACTTTAAAATTCAAATCATTTAAAAGTAGTTTTACATTGTAGAAAATATTGTATTTTGGTTTTCTGTCCATTTGCTTCCATTAGTAATAATTTGCATTATTTTCCTAAATGTCTTTGGCGTTTTAGTGTGGAAATTCTCCCTCTCCAGTGCGTCACCCATGTTTACTGCCAATTCACCAAAGCCGTCTACTGTACCCACAATTCATCTGAACGTGCCATCTGCTCTAGGCCAGTGCAGCTCTGATTCGCTCACATCCTATGAAGATCTGTGAAGCTTTTTCAAGTCTGATTACTAAAACATGTGGTGAGGACTAAAGAGAGGACTACGGCACGGATGTAAACACAGCACAATTCACAAAGAGCGACGTTGTAGTTGAAGGCCCTTATATGGTTAAAAACAGAGAACTATTACAATAATACTTTTGGGAGTACAAGACTATTATGACCGTCTAATCAAACAGCCCATAAACTCAAACACTGTGCCGCTGGGATCTAAATAAACACTGCTGGCAACAACTAGGAAACACCAGCAGACAGTAGTCCACATTAATCTACAGTATGACTCATGGTTTGATTGTGAAGAATGACAAGTACGCAGATTGAAATAAGATTACAAAGTTTTCAACATGCTTACATTTTAAACTTACTGACAAGCCTAATGAAATTTTAAATAAAGAAAGAAAGAAAGGGAAAAAGAAAGCCTTAGCAAACACTTCTATTTCTTTCATACTTGTTTGAAGGAGCGTACAGGTGTTCTTGTGTGGTTCAGTTCATCTTGAAGTGTTTGTCGTTGTTTGTGGTGGTGTTAATGATTTGTGCACATGCTGCTGCTGAACACCTGTGCCTTGTGTTTGCTATGATCTGCTGCCAGACTAACAACTGATAAAACACCGAATAATACTGCGTTCTCAAACAGGAGGACTCTTAATGTGTTAGGAGGCAAGTTTCCTGCTTTCTGTCACTTGGGGAAAAAAACAAACTGCTACCATGGCAATATCTACCATAAACATTAAATGAAACATGATTTTCTAAATGCATGTTATTGATCTTAAAGTAACGATTCATGGTTTCCCGCCAGCATTAGGGTTAGTTTCCAGCCACATGCAAGCATTTTTGACCATTTTCACTATTTCAAGGCCCCTAGAATTATTTTTTTGTGTGTATCTGTGTGTGAATATATGAACAAACATCAAAATAAAGATCAGATCCTCAACCTTACAAAAAAAATAAAAATAAATAAATAAATAATGTAGCTAAGTTTCATAAAATAAAGCAACATCTTGAGCAAAAAGCTGATTATATACAGTACAGGCCAAACGTTTGGACACACCTTCTCATTCAAAGAGTTTTCTTCATTTTCATGACTATGAAAATTGTAGAGTCACACTGAAGGCATCAAAACTATGAATTAACACATGTGGAATTATATCTGGAATTATATACATAACAAAAAAGTGTGAAACAACTGAAAATATGTCATATTCTAGGATCTCTCGATTCTTTTTTAATCGAGAGATTCTGGACTCATTAAGGAGATGCGTAATTGCGCCCCGAGTGTATAACAGTGAAAATGCGGAAACCCGGAAAATTCTGTTTGGAGTAGGGCTGGGTACCGAACTTCAATGCCTTTATGGTATCGAACGAAAAACTTCGATACTATGAGTATCGAAAAATTATTTATCTTTCAGTGCTAAATTTCGGTTCCAAAAGCCAATCAGCGGGGTTTTTTTTTTTTTTTTTGCCAAGCGGCTGTGTCTGTGTGAGCTTGTAGCATACGTGCATGTAAGGACCTAAATTCGCCGTGATTGGCTGTCCACCACCACGTGACGTGACGGGGAGGATTTCTGAAGATACTTGCAGTCACACAACACAAGTGTAGTGGTTGTTTTTTTCAAAACATTTCCATTTTACAATGCCAAAGAGGCTACACTTTATAAAAGGTGGATGCCGAGTCAGCAAAGTGCAACATATGCGATAAGAGTATTATTGCAACCAAAGCCGGCAATACCCCCAATTTAATGAAGCATTTGTTTGGATGAGTGTTTTGCCCCTCCCTCCCTGTTTAGTTTGGTCTACTCCATTGCGTATCTTGCAACACGCCCCCTTTCACGTCGTCTAAAAAACAGACAGAGAGACAGATTTATCCGGTACAGCGAATTTCTCTAAGCAGCAAGCCACTGTATACGTTCACTTAAAACATAACCGACTGTGTTTACGAGAATACTTGCAGAGACAATTATCTTGATATAATTCTGTGTGTATGTGTTCATTCAAAAGTTACGATACGCGAAAGATGAATTCATTCTCTGTACGCGCATTGTCTGAAATGCTGCTCGCAGCACGTGCTTTGAATGAGTGAGCGCAAGCTCTGAACGCACGCGAATTGTTTAAAACGCTTGAATCAGCAATATTTAGAAACAAGTGCAAACGATCAGCTATGATCCGTTTCACCCCTTCAAGCGAGTGAACAACGCGAACCAAGTTAGGAGTTTTACATCACTATTCATGATAGCCCATCGGACTGGAAAACACAATAGCCCTGGGACGTGGGGCTAATGATTTAGCGAGTCCTGCACCTCAGATCTATCCAGTTTGTGAAACACTGGTTTCCACACTGGTTTTGTTAAACAAAATAAATGATTATTTTAAAAGATTGACTCAAAAGAATCATCGGTTCACTAATCGGTTCATGAACCGAGCCAAAGATGATCTATTATTGAAAATCTCGAATGAATAAAGACTTCAAGCTCATCTGTAAAGCACATAAAGCTATAAACTTCTATTTCATGCATGATTCGTATGGATCTGCTAACTGAATGCAAAGTGTGAGTTCTAGAAGAATGTTTGTGTCTTGATGAGCATGTATCGCTCACTAGGAGTCGCTAAATAAACAGCTGCTGTTCTTTTTTTTTTTTTTTTACGGAGGATCAGTTGCCCTATTGGTTAAAATCCCCAACCCGTTTACTTAAATATTAAATTAATAAATGACATCAAAACAGGGGCGTTTGCGTTATGATGTGGTGGGCTGCAGTGGGCCAGAAAGTCCAGGGCCACTTTTTGGTCCCAGTCTGCCCCTGAATGGCGCACCCCTTTCCAAAAAGCACAACCAGTTGTATTAATAATGTTATTCTGAGTGTGAAGTGTAACCAGAATTTGTTTTAATTAAGGTGAAAAAAAATGTTTTGTGTTTAATGTATTTGTGTTGATGTTGAAATGGATTTTAAAAAATATAGTATTAAAAAAAGTATCGTTAGGAACCGGTATCGAAACTGAGGTATCGAAATTGGCACCGGATCGAAAGATTTTGAACAATACCCAGCCCTAGTTTGGCGAGGAAAGTTAATTGAAATGTCCTAACTTGACCTTTGGTAAACAGACAGACTTTTCTCTGGTGATGTGTCAATCATTTATTTTGTGACTCTTTATCCCCTGCAAGCTCAGATTCAGCTGATCTGCATTCATCAAATCAACAACTGATGTACAGAACCAGTCCCCGTCGTACATGCCTTCTCTTTCACTAAACGTGAACAATACGGAAGAAAATATCTGCCGCTACTTTGTTTGATTTTGACTTTAGTCACTGTTTCACAATTCACTGTTTACTGTCTCAACACGTTTCTGGTGTCATGTTGAATGATTTATTGGTGCCCGTTATTATAGAGAAACAAACTGTTTGTCTTCATCAAATCACTTTCCTTTTTCTCTGCAGTTATTTCAATCATTCCCTTCCAACCTGTTTATCAGCTTCCCATATCAACTGATTATATGAAAAAAAAAGATTTTTTGCGTAAAAGAAAAATCGATAATTTTGACCCATACAATGTTTTTTTGGCTATTGCTAAAAATATACCCAAGCGACTTAAGACTGTATTTGTGCTCAAGGGTCACATATCTGTTATTTAGTTTACATTTATGCATTTGGCAGTTGCTTTATTCAAAAGCAACTTACATTGCATTTAAGGTAAATTCAAGGTTTATCAGTTCTTGCTTTCCCTGAACATCAAACCCATGACCCTGGTGTTGCTAGTGCCATGTTCTACAGTTGGAGCAACAAGAAGAATTACACTACCATTCAAAAATGTGGGATCACTAGGATTTATTTTTTTTATTTTTTATGAATTGGTATTTTATTCAAAGCAAAGAAGTGTTCAATTGACCAAAAATGAGAGTAAAGACATTTTAAAATAATAGTTTAAAATAAATGCACTGTTCTCCAAACTTTGGGGTTTTTTTCCATCAAAGCTTTTGTTTCATCAAAGAATTCTGAAAAAAGCTTTGTTCAAATAAATGCTTCCTTGTTGAGCATTAGAGGTGTGAACCTACACTGGTCTCACGGTTCGGTTCGATTACGATTATCAAGTCATCGATTCAGTTCGATTCGATTATCTCGATGCATCACGATGCATTGATGATGCACTGCCTCCTTATTTTTCAATTTTGCTTCATGTATACAATTTTGTCAATAAATACAAGCAGTCAGATATATGAACTGAACCTTTAATTTTACCTGAAACAAGCTTCTTGAATGTATCAAACATTAAATAAAACTCAAGACTGGGCACAGAAGACAACAGCAGCATTAGATTAGAACACACAAATGTAAGTACTAAAAGTGCATAATGCAGGGAGTGTACTTAAATACTTATATAGTGCAGTGTACTTTCTTGTAAAACATTTAAATATTGACATTGAAATTAAATTACAAACCAAAATAAACAAGAGGCCAAACCTACTTGAATATAATCAATATACAAAAAACTAAATCTGCACTTCAGCAGTGTTTTTTAATACACAAAATATGATATTCGTCGGATTCTGCCCAAAAGCCTGGAGAGCGCGCCCACTTTAAGAGCGCGCTGAGATGCCAGATTCAGCGTATGCGCGAAGCATGTTACGTGAGGGAATTTTCCGAATTGAGCTGCAGCGATCATGTTCGACGCATTATCTGTTACAAGCACTACATCCTTATGTGATAGCTGCCATTCATCCACGACATGAGACAGTAGCTCTGCCAGATGAGCACCCGTGTGAGACTTCCCTTGAGCAAGGCATCGAACCCCCAACTGCTCCCCGGGCGCCGCAGCATAAATGGCTGCCCACTGCTCCGGGTGTGTGCTCACAGTGTGTGTGTTCACTGCTCTGTGTGTGTGCATTTCGGATGGGTTAAATGCAGAGCACAAATTCTGAGTATGGGTCACCATACTTGGCTGAATGTCACTTCACTTTCACTTTCACTTCACTTCATAAACGGCTCACGTTTGCAGCACATGAGACAAAATCTTCCAGTCATCGCTAATGTAATGTGCCGTTTTCCACTACAGAAAAGGGCCGTATATCCTTTGCAATAAAAGATGCCACTGCTCTGGTAATTCTCTGCCCTCGCACTGAGTTTGGCGGCAACGTTGATATAAGTTGATCAATTTTTGGCTGAGCTGGATCCACAATGGCACTGACAGGCGTTTGCAGCTCGGGGTGAAAACGACTGATGTGGTTTCTCATGTTGGTGGTATTACCCCCTGCATATTTTGTTTTTGCGTGACATGATTTGCACACAGCGTGTGTCTTGTCAAGGTCGGGCTTACCGTGTTGTTGATAAAAGCCGAAATGTGCCCAAATGTCGGCTTTTAAAGTGGTTGGAGCATTTTTTATTGCACGCTCAGGCGTTTCGCCTCCCTCTGCCATTGTATGCCGCGACTAAGCACGCGGTGATGACGTCAGAAATGCGTCAGTTCATTATAACCGGTTATGGGCTATTACTGAACCGTAACCGAATCGTCCTCGTCTGAATCGCGATGCACCGTAGAAACGATTAATTTTGACACCCCTATTGAGCATAAGAATCTTCTTTCAAAAACATAAAAAAAACATATTACTGATTCAAAAATTCGAATAGTAGTGGTTATTGATTTATTTTTTAATTTAATTTATACATTTTTATTATTTCAAGGTTTTTCATTTGAAATATCCACTCACAAATTCTCACTGCAGTAATAAAGCTGTCTCGTGTCACATCACTAATGGATATCTGGGATTATTATTTGTATTGGCCACATGTTATATTTGTCACTGTGTCACTTCAGGGTCTGTGTCATGTATTACTGAAACACAGTCCACTGACTGGAATATAAATACTATTACAATCTTTTGGAAATTGAGTGTTTTAACCACACATATAGCACATGAGCTCATTTTCACCTCAATTTGACCAAAACAACAACAACACTGATAAACTGACCGATATACTATACTGATATTCTGGAGCCCCTTATTTCATATATAAAAGAGACAACACAAGAGTAGTGCATTGATCCAATCTTAGCCAGTAAAACGTGCAGCTATCCTGGGGTTAACTTAAGTCAAATGCTGGCCTTATACAGAACACCACTTATAGGTGACTGTAAACAAGCCATTTTTAGTACAGAGTTTTCATTTTCAGCTAAGCTCAGAATATCAGAGAAAGGGCTGATAAAGGCATGCCAGGAGCCGCACAGTCTTATCTCTTTATGTGCCTTTGAAAAGAAGCCAGCATGAGGGCACATAAATATACTGCTGCCAGCAGAACGACTACAGTTTGGCTTCAACCTGCTCCATTTGACTGAAGTCACAGTTCTTCACACAGTTACCATTACTACAATCTGGTTTACAAACATTCCCAAACATTTAAAAGTGGTTGAATGAATAAACAAACAATCAAATAAATAAAGTTAGTTTGTTTACGGACCTATTCCCACTATTACAGTTTTTCACATTTGCCAAGACACTAAACCCCATTCTCTGAACCAAATCCTCAATAGCATAAACTTATTTGTCAAATAAATCACTCTTTCTGCAAAACCTTAAACAAGTTCAGGCAGCCTAGACACTGTTTGCAGATCTCATGCACTCTTTTTTGAAAAAAAAAAACACAAACACACACACACAATTTTTTTTTTAAATCTTATGCTAAAAAGTTTTTCCAGAGCCCTACATAGTAATTGAACAATCATTAAATCTACATCCCACAGTCATCACGCCTGGCCTGTGGGCAACAAGGAGGAGTGCATGATGTCATCAGGCACCCCTCCTTCATGCACATATGTATCGGAGCTTTATGAGTTGTGGGGACTGGCACAAACTGCCTCTATGAGCCTCACAGTGAGACTGAGCTCCAGGCAGAGCACAATGAAGCTCTATTCAAGGATGCAGCGCTGCCCCTTTAAGAACACCCACTGCTGAGGGCCCCGAGCTGCACAGGGTCACGAGGGTGAACGGATAAATAAGGAAACACCAGAAATAATGACTAAAAGCACATACATAAAAAAAAACATTCACTGTAATGCAAAAACATGGTAAATACGCAGCCTACTGTACTTCCATAGCCTACTTAGTTACAGTGTGTATATTACAAGGAATATTAAACACCCCAACACTGATCATTTAACAAAGACGCACTTAGTGATGTCAAGATGGTCACTGCTTGTTCGAGTCACACAAGAGCAAACATTCTTGCATCTGTTTACATTTGACCAATCATAAGAGAGCTATACAGTACATATTTCTTCCATGTAGGGCTGTAGCTATCGAATATTTTAGAATTCGAGTATTCTACCAAAACTTCCATCGATTAATCGAGGAATCGGATAAAATGTGTTTTTGCTTACTTAAAGTGCAATATTAATTATGCAAGAGAAAATAAGACTCCTGGGTCTCTTAAAATTAACAACTAAGTTTCCTTTTTTAGAATTTTTTTATTTTTATTTTTTAAATGCATATAATGCAATGCATACATCAAAAATAAACATTTAATTATTACCCATTGTTTCTCTGTCTGTACTTGTACTGTGAACAAAGACAATAAAGTTGACAGACGAATTAAGTGCATTTAAGTGCCATTCAGTTGGGGTTTTAAATAAAGCATTTTCTGAGATGCACATTAAACATTAAACACATAAAACATTAATTTAATTTTTCTTTTAATTATTGAAAGTTAACTTAACTTTTTGGTAAACAAAGGGGATTTACTATAAAAATAAAACATGGAAGAAATGCTGTGTGATTAAACCTTAAAAAAAAGTTAGATTTTTTTTTTTAGTAGTAGGCTTTGTACATTCTGCTGAACAATAGTCTTTAATTAATCAGACTTTTATTTTGACGGGTTGACGTACCTTTACAGTTCTGTGTATGTGATGTGACGCTAGTTTTACTCAAATCAAACGGTCACATGTTCATGAAGTGACTGTCAGAGCAGTTCTGGAGATGTTGTTCATGTGTTCACGTCTTATTTAGTGAGACAGCAGACAATCACCGGAGCGTCACGCGCGCTTCAGTGTATTTAATTAAAGGAAGACGCGCTTCTGCTCCATTCATTAACAGAGACATGCAGAACATGCAGGATTCATATTTAAACAGACTGTCCCGGCTTAATATTTACAGATATTAGTCCATATTGTGATTTGATGTAAGTGAAATTACCTATTTTTGATTAATTCATTCAAAATTTGGCAAATTCTGTGCCATTCCGCGTTAAACTGTAAATTCAGTTTTTATGACTGCATTCCGCGATTCCCTCCGCGTTTTCTGCATCGCGGCAATCATAGGGCCCTAGTTGTGGTATGACAGCTCTATCTTGCAATGGACACATGCCACGACATTCTCTTTATGTTTGCCCACGCCCTCAAATCAAAACACTGCTGACTCCTTGCAGTTTGAGATTTCGGACGCAGCGCTTGTGTCTCCTTCCACTTTGTCAGTGACGTAAACGCGTTGTGTCACATTAAAAAAATTATTGCGAAAGAACCTGACGTGAGATTTAAAATAAATTAAAAGAGGCTTCAAGGTAGAGGAATTTGCCTCGATCATTTTTTGTAATCGAGTTACTCGAGGAATCGTTTCAGCCCTACATCACTCATCTACTGTAAGTCTCAGTAAAAGTCTCTACATGCATGGCAATTTACTGGAAAACACTAGGCGTGTCGTTTTACTTCCCGTGACTCAACACGTTTAGATGTGGGTGTGTCTGCACGCCAAAACTGAACTCTTGAAAATGAGTAGATGATGTCCAACGTCCATGACCTTAACATGCAATTAGTTATATAACAATGCAATTAGTTATATAACATGCTATTATTCCTCAGGGTGCCACAGTTTTTTGGGTTAGTTAGTTATTAGGTAGTTATTCCATCATAGGCCTTGCAACAAATGCAGATTATTTTGATAAGGACACAATATGCTGATTATATTTTTCAACAGGATACAAAAAGTAGGCCATGTGAAATGTGGTGAACTAGGAAAGCTTCATTGAGGCATAATAAATGATAGAGCCGAGCCGGTTTATCTGTGTTTTCTCTGATGGTTTATGTCTTGTATGCAAAGACATGGTGAGTTTATGTGTTTACAAAAGTCCCTCCGTTAGCTCCGGTTTGAATTTTGCCATTTTATTAATTTGCTATTGCTTAATGTTTTTTTTTTCTTTCTATTTTTACAATACTAAAAGCTATTATAGACTATTTATGCTTAGTTTAAAGGGTAAGTTCACCACAAATGAAAATTGCATCATCATTTATTCATACTTGTGTCTCAATGCTTTCTTCAACAAAAGCAGAAACAAATAGTGACCAAGATCTGTCAAGCTCCAAAAGAATGCATGTCATGTGATGACTTGACATATTTTAAATAGGAATGAGGTATGATAATGAGCTGTGGGGGCGGCGAAGGAATTTCAGTAATTTGTTACAGTACTGTGCATCATTTAGAATAGGACTGAGAAAGTTTTTAAATTGACATTAAATATCTTCAATTGAATTGAATTTCAATTGGGGTTACAAACACTTTAAAGAGTTCCAGTTTGAATTAGAATAAGGAAGTTGACAGAGACCGAAATAAATCCCAAACATAAACTTTGAATGAGAAAAGTGAGCCACACACTGGCAGACAAACAGAAAAATAGCTAGAACAGACAGAAAGAAAAAAACAAACAATCCACAGACAGAGCGATAGTTAGACAAAACAATACACTGAATGAGCAACAGACAGAATACATGAAAACACAGACAAACAAACAAACAATGCACAGACAGAACCAAGGACAGAACAAAGGAACTATATACAGACAAAACAAACAAAAGAACAAACAAGCATATGAACGTATGACAGACTGACGGATAGACAGACAAATCGAACGAATAGGTAGACAGACAAACAACGTATGAATGAACATAAAACTACTGATAAAAGAATGAATGCCTAAACAATCATACGACAGACAGAACAACAGTTAGAATGACAGACGGACAGAACCAACAAACAATACAATGTACAAAATATGACAGATAGACAGATGTAGGTATTCAGTTTTAGATATTTGGTATTCAAAGGCCTGCTGTGTTACAGTCCTTAAACATTTGGCCATGGTCACCCACAGCTACTACTGTCTGTGGACTGAGAGACATGATAAGAGAGAACAGCAGCCTGGTCTCTGTGGTTCCAGCAGATGGGTGACGCCTCGTGAACTCTGACCTCACACACACACACACACACACACACACACACCATCAAGCACATGGTCTGCATTCCATGCCACCTCCTCCCAAAAGCACCAATTAGTGTGTCAGTGTGAAGTTTCAAATGCCTCTGCAATGAGAGCTATTTCATTCACCATTAAAACTCTTTTAGCCCCAGTGTTATACGCTTAAAACAAGACTGAATGTGTAGCGATGCAGTTTAATAATTATATTCGCAACCATACTCTATCTAAGGCAAGTTTATGTTACTTTGAACAGCTGCTTGAATGCAACTGTGTGACAACTACGCCACTTTCTTCGGATCTATTTTTAGCTTTTAAAGTATGTGGTTTATAGTCAAAAGTGAAGAGTCTGACAGACACTTTACACACTATTAGACTAAATGTTTAGCACATATGTTGTATGATGAATTAAAAACAAACGCGGAGCGTCTCCATGACAAGAGATCATTTTAACCCAAAGTATTTTGTTTATTTATTCAGTGACTGAAGTTATTCCTCTCGGCACAGTGCAAGCCTCTTACTAGATTAGATGTAAAGTTAAAGTTAAAGTCAGAGTCATGTTGATAACTTACTATTTCTGCGGTCAGGATCGTTCCTTTCCGAGTTCGCACGTAGAGCTTCAGTTTCTCCAAACAGCCTCCGAACGGACTTCCATCGGTTTCTGCCATTCTCTAGATGTTTTCCTGTGAATGAAGCCTAGTTCCCGTATCAACAAACTCTCACAAAAAAAGTAGTTATTGATTCAGACCGTCAACTTTGACGCAGCGTCTTCATGAACTTTCTAAATGTGTGTCGCACTGTTGTAGAGCAGCAGAGCTGGACTGAGCGCGAGAGGAACGCGTGAGTGCGCGTGCGTGCACTGCGTGAGTGTGCGCGTGCGGGGCGTTGGCTAAGGAATAGTGTACTTGCTCTTTTTCTTGAAGGTAAATCACGGTCGACTCGGCAGCTGAATTACCTACAAGTCTGAGTATGCAGCGTGATAGCATTTGAAACCTGAAATAAAGCTGCGAGCGGTGGAAATTTTCATTCAGCAAACTACCAGTGAGTGCTGAGCTCTCTTTGAAAGACTATTACATTCATAACTAGGTTTACAAAAAAGGAAACCCCTATAGCCTCAGTTTAAAACCGCATTGGAAAACTAAAACTCTACTTTTCTTTTTAGATGTTTATGTGATTCACTACTTTTAAAAATACAAAACGTATGCTAACAAATTAATTAATAATGAATAAAACTATTTTTATGATTACCCCAAGTTTATTTGTGTTGTTTCCTTATGCAAAGTATAAATTATATAACTAAACAAATTAATTATTAATTAGGTGAATTTAGGCGCTTGAATTTCTCATTGTATCATGATCCTATGCAGTGTGATTAATTACTAAGGCCTTTTTATAGTCTATTTAGGGTATTTTAGTTATTTAAATAACATTAGTTATTTTAAAACATATTATTATAATATTACACTACCAAAATATCTACATGTATAACTCTGCAGGAAAGTGGATCTCGTGGTCCAGATTTGAGGATCCCTGATATAAGGTCTCTCTCTCTCTCTCTCTCACACACACACACACACACACACACACACACACACACACACACACACACACGCACGCACGCACGCACGGCTCAGTATTGTTAGCCTGTGGCGTTCAGTAGTTCCTGTGTCTTTCTGTGATTCCTAGTTCCTTGTTTTCTTGCCTAGCCTTGTCTTTTCACCTTGGACTGTTTACCTAATTTCTGATTGTTTGCTGCCTGCCCTGACCTTCTCCTGTTTTGTGGATCATCCTTGTTTTACCCTGGTTTATACCCGTTTACTGGTTTGTGACCTTGCCTGTTTGACCACTCACTTGGATCCACGTCACAGTGTGTTTTAAAATAACTTAAAATCAGTAATACAGGTTTTTTTTATTTATTATGAAATCAATGTTTATTATTAATTTTGCATCATAGTAAATTGTATTTTCCCAAAAAACAGTCTTGAAATAAACCCTTTAAATAATTCAGTATGATGTATATCAAAGTAGCGTGGTATTACCATTTGATACCATTACTGAGCCATGGTTCTGCTACAGTACGTTTTGGGACCCATAGTTATTTTTTTTACCCCATTTTCTCCTTAATTTTTTGCTTCTTTATTTACAGTCAATTTTTTCACAAAAAAATAAATAAAGGGAATATCCCTTGGCTTTTCAAAAACAACTATAATACTTGAAACTGGAAACTAATGAACATGAAAATTAAATAAAATGCACCCCCCCCCACCCCCAAAAACAAATACAAATAAACAAACAAACACTTTAATACTGTGAAATATTATTACAATTTAAAATAAAAGTTTTCTATGTGAATATATTTTAAAGTGTAATTTATTTCTGTGATCAAAGCTGTATTTTCAGCATCATTTCTTCAGTCTTCAGTGTCACTAATATGTGTCTAATATGATTTGATACTCAACAAACATTGTTGTGAAGGTATATGAAAATCGTGATTAATATAAATAATAATAATAAACAGCATTTATTTGAAACAGAAATATTCTATAACAATGCAAAACCTCTGAAAGGTAGTGTACTTTAAAAGGAAAAACAACGTAAAAATGTAAAAGTAGATTTAATTCAGAATATAATATAATAATCTTTTCAGTTATATTTGTATATTTTATTTTGCACATTTATTTTTGTTAGTGACTTCTACTTCTAGTCCAACAGTTCTAACGGTTCCATAATTTACTAAATGTCTCCCTCTTCTGGTCTTAAAAGTCATCAACCATGTCTGTTATAAGATCAGGAATGATACACAATCCTACATCTTGCATCCCTAGAGAACTCAAAATGCCCACATGGAAAGAACCTATATGTGGATTTATGCACATATATGAAACCTATATGCAGTGTATATGCACATATATGCTGCATATATGCACATATATGATAATATATATGCTGCATATATGCGTATATATGCCACATATAGGCAAAATTGAGGTGCATATATAGGCATATATAGGAAATATAGGTCTCCTGTATTGCTTCTTCATATCCACATATAAGCCCTATACATACAAGATATGTCTTCTATATAGCTAATGGAAGGATCTGGTCATTTTGTAGTTTTGTACTATTTGATTGATCTTGAGTAAATAAATAATGTACATTTCTACATTTTGGACTTTTATTTATGTTGCCTAGCAGCTATGGATTTTAATTTTACTGTTATAGGTGAACATATAGGTGCATATATACGTGTACATATATGTACATATAATATAGGAAAACGGCCAATTTTATATATGTCACATATATTAAAGACCTATTTCAAAACCTATATTGAAACATGTATGTTTATATAGGTTTTTTCCATGTGGGTGTTTCAACCCTAAGATAAACATTTTAATCAAAAACTAGCCAGTCAGTATTACCTCTGACCAAACAGGGAAATTACAATGGCTCTACGTGAAAGTGTTCTTTAAAACTGTAAGACATTCGAAATCATAAATACCTGCTTTCAATAAAAAACAAACACACTGGAGCATTAATGTCATCACTCATCATTCTCTAACATTATTTTATTTTGCATTATCAGATCATATAACCAGAGAGAGAAAGAAAGCTATGGACCTGCATGTACAGGCAGAGAGACAGAGGCAGCATTAAAATATCCACTTCAATCTGAACAAAAAGCCAAAACACATGGAAATGAATCTTCAGAAAGAATATCATTGGTTCACATTCACACTCATGTCTGAATAAGAGCATCAGTGGAGTTTCACAGCACTAGAAAAACCAAACATCAAGTACTGAAGCACCCATGACGATATATTGTACAAGTCGTTTTATAGCATCAACAATACCTTTGTGCTTTAGATTATAAAGGTTTGGAAAATTTACCAAAACATAAAAGGAAATAAAGCTCATGCATGTACATCTGTACTTCCTGTTTCACTCTGTTCTTTAGTTTCTCTCCCTACCATTTTTATCTAAGACTACTGACTTTTGTTAACACTTTTAGTAATGATCGACACATAACTGCTATACTATTTTATCGTTGTGCTCTCATGAACCTTAAAAGAAAGTTTCACACAAATAAAAAAAGAAAAACACACATTAAATAGGAGGTTTAAGGTCAGTACTGTGGGTTGAATGATGAAGGAGGTGTAGTGGTAATACAGGGAAAACACCACTACAATAAATAAAAACAACAAAAATGTGGAGACTACAAGTAAACACACACACACACGCAAAAGCGACAGTTAAATTCACAATACAGCATATCTATTTAAATATAATTCATATTTACATCACAGAGACAAACACATTTAGTATAATATTACTATAATTCATTAAATCCCCATATGTAGCATATATATATATATATATATATATATATATCATAGGTTTCATTGATCTTTTTGGTAGCATATTCAAGTTTTTCCTCATCATAATAGGACAGATGATCTCCCGCTGGATTCGATGTGATAGACAGTAGGTTGAAACCAGGCTCCTCACTTCCTCCTGGGTCCAAAGCGTTTTCGCCTGGCTATGATTTAGTAACAACCCTGCTAACATTTCTTAAATGTGCTTTAGCCCTCACCCACCCCTTCCCTTTAAACCCACTGATCATAAAGAAAGACTGAAGAGAGAGGAAACACTGCTAGTATTTTCATGCTGGCTGATCACATGACTGTCCTCTTGCTGTGATCTATAAAGAAGACACACATTTAACAACGTTTACAATTTTTATCTATGAAAATGTGTAAAAAAAAATATACAAACATGTAAAATGCATTTTAAAAACCATATGGCTATGTACATGGCATATATATATATATATATATATATATATATATATATATATATATATATATATATATATATATATATATATATATTTTTTTTTTTTTTTTTAAGTATGCAACATGTGTATCGTGCGCAATGTAAGTTCAGCCAAAGTCCCTTTAAGAAAAGTCATGTCACTTGGCGGCCATCTTTGAAACACCTCTTGGGTATACAAGTGCAGCTCCTATCTCTCTGAATGGGGAAACATCAAATTCTCCAAAACGCCAAGCTTCAGATTAAATTTCATATTTGAAATCACCGAAGAAATATTACAACAGTGGTTTCATAAATGTTGTTTCTTATGCTCCACTAGTGTTAAAAAGTCCTAAGCATACGTCTCCGAATGCTAACTGTGTCTATAGCAACCAGGCAGTTGCAGTGATATGCTGACTTTACCAATTAGTGATTGGCTCATTTACTCAGAAGGCGGGGCTTGTTCGAGCAGCCATAATGAGCTTTGCATTTTCCCCAATTCAAACCTATGTGAGTGACATTTCTTGGGTATTCTACTGTATAGTCTTTGGTCACCATACTGGACATTCGATTAGAAGCCAAATATACAACATCAAAACAACAACAAAGTTTTATTCTAAGAGTCAGAGAAAATGATCAAAACTAAATTTTAAGATTTTTGATGCAAAAAACCTAATCTGACATTTTAAATGTTGTGTGAAGCCCTTCTCATGTGAAGACCAACAAATATAAGACCATCGACTCTACCTCCAAAGCCCCTTTCACACTGCGATTCCGGCAAATACACGGGTAAAGTGTTCCGGCAATTGTTCCCGGGTCACTAGATTTTGCACTTTCACACTGCCAGAGATTACCCGGGATATGTGCGTGCTTTTACACACAACCCGTAAAGGTCCTGTAATGACACGTGACATCAGGGTGTGACGTGTAATGTACGAGTCGAGAACGTTAGGCACGTTATACTTTCACTAAAGCTAGCGAACGATCTCAGCATCAGCGCGGAAAGTGAGGAACTAACTGATCTCTGCTTCATTACAGTTTGCACATATTTTTTTGTTGCAAACATTGATCTTTCTTCAAAACAGCTGGTAAAAGAGTCGCGCGATAACGTGCGTCATCACATCGACGCGGCATTAGATCTGGCTTTTGTTCACACAGCGCTCGTCCCGGGTTGAACCCGGCAATGTTACTAGGTCCCCGACTCGGGTTCAATGCCAGAATCAATCCCGGGACGTGTTTGATTTCACACAGAAGGCGACCCGGAAATGTTCCGGCAATTTGCCGGGTCCAACGTGCAGTGTGAAAGGGGCTCAAGACTCCACCGAGCAAGGACACCGACAAGGCACTGGAGTATTGCTTTTCTCCCATTTCATTACTTTTTGTACAGCTTGTTCTCATCTACTTGTTTTAGTAATTGTACTCACTATGTGCTTTCGAATCAACTATTACTACTAATACTCGTAAATCACGCTCTGTAATTTGGAGGCAGCGCAAAAATAATATGTGTATTTTCTCTATGTCCTCTACTGCTTTATTCTATATTCCAATTGGGCTTATGAACTGCCAGTCTGCTGTGAACATAGCTTTCTTTATAGCTACTCATTCAAGTCTCATGGTCTTAACTGATACTTGGAATAAACCTGAGGACACTGCCACTGCTGAAGCCTTCTCCACTAATTTGACTTTTTCCCACATCCCTCGCCCGATTGGGAGAGGTGAAAGCACTGGTCTACTAATCTCAAATGAATGGAAATTTGAAAATTCCTTTACAATCTCTTACTGGCAACAGTTCATTTGAATCACACACAATTAATATTGCCCACTAGGGCTGTGCGATATGGGGAAAATATCTAATTGCGATTTTTTTAGACAGATATTGCGATTGCGATTTGATTTGCGATTTTAAATTTGCCAAGTCAAGCTTCAGCTCAATATTGTCAATAATGTGCAGCACAGTATGAGTATCATTACCCTGCTGAAAAACAAAAACAGAAAAAAAAAAAAAAAAAAAAAAAAAAAAACAGAAATTCTTAGTTTCCATGAAACCATTACAAAATTCCTTTTTTGTTTTTGGCATAATTCCAATAGGAATTGCTGTTGTTCAATCCAGTACAACTCCCATTATAACCCTGAAATCCTTTCAATTTTCAATTGGCGTTTTGGGAGGGGTTCTATATTTATATATATTTATTTATTTTTTCAGCAGACAAAATTATAATGGTATGACTAATTGTATAGAATTAACTTAGATACTGGATTTCACTGGAAATATTAATTTTTTATATAAATAAAGAACTGTAATTCTTTAGTCAATTATTAAAAGTATTACATGTTGCCCTGTATTTGGGATTTTAAGAACAAGTGGAAAATGTGCTGAATGTTTCATTTCATTCAAGTGAAATAAGCAAGCAGTTAGACTAAATTTACATTGGTTTTATAATGCGGAGCCAGGCGCGAGTCGACGCAGGTTGCGCACGTGCGTCAAGTCTCATCCGTACTGCCAGATGCGCTCGTGGAGATTTGCGGTGCAGTGCGCGCGCGAATATAACTGAGCGTTACGAAACAGGCTGCATGAGTGCGGTAAATGTGAACGACTCGTCTGTGACACGGGATTCGCGCCGCGCGGGGAAGAGAGGAGCGAATATGAGAAGAGAAAGAGTTGGAGTTGGATGTGCTACTCTCAAACTTCCCTGAGGACATTACTACTCGGTGACTTCAACCAACAAAAAGTGGCTTTATCACTCTGCTTGCCTCATTTTACCATAAGCAAGTGTCTACTATGGCTACTCACCAATCAGGTAACCAATTGGACCTTATCTACGCACTCTACTGCTCCACTGACAACACGTGAGTTACTCCGTTGAACACCTCAGACCACATCCTCATCACTTTTAACCTCAAACTGGCTCCTGACACAACACACACTCCTCCGCAGGTCACAATTCAGCGTAACCTATGCTCACTCTTTCCATCTCGCCCTATCCTTTATGGTGTCATTTTCACTTACTCTGCACTTCTCAGTGTTTAGCACTGGACACTAACACACTTTGCTCCACTCTAACATCTTACTTAGACAACTTTTGCCCCCTTTCATCCAGACCAGCATGCACCACCGCCTTTGGCCCCTGGCTGTCCTATGTTGTCTGTGAACTGTGTTCTAGGCTCAGGGCTGCAGAGAGGAAGTGGTGCAAATCAAAAAACTCTACTGACCTTAGTTTGTTTCAGTCATCCCTTTTTTCCTTCTCTGCAAATGTCTTCACTGCCAAAACAACATTCTACCACAACAAATTTAACAATTGCTCTGACTCTCGCACACTTTTCTCTTCTCTCTCCTCCTCCTTTCCATTCTTGGAGGCAGATGTTTCCAAACATATCCTTTTCAATCATCCTACTACCTGTCCATTTGATCCTATCCCCACTCACCTCCTTGAGACCATTCCTTTTTCAGTTATACCTGTGCTCAGTCAAATGATCAACACCTCTCCCAACATTGGTACATTTCCCACAGCATTTAAGTAGGCTTGAGTAACTCTACTGCTTAAGAAACCATCTCTAAATCCAGCACTTTTAGAAAACTACAGACCATTGCCCCGTTTCCACCGCAGGAACTTTACCCAGGAACTAGGGACTTTGGCCTGGTACTCGGTGTGTTTCCACCGCAGGAACCAGGAACTAAATAAAGTTCCGGGTAAAAAAAAGCCCCTCAGAAAGTCCCTGCTGGCGAGGTGGTACTTTTTCAAAGTTCCTGAACTTTCGGGGGCGGGACTTGGGTGCTAAACATCCTGATTGGTTGAGTTCACGCAGCATTGGTTGAGTTCAACCACCATTTATTCGGATCAACATTTTCAAAATATTAATGTTATTGTGTTATGAAATGTAATATTAAAAGTATTTCAGGCGAAAATGTAGTTGTTTAAAACTCAAATCTGTGGTTTATTTATAAAGACAGCGCCTATTTAAAAATGTGTTTCGCCGATCTCAGAGACGGTGAACTCCACGCGATCAGCGGGAGCTCAGTGATCATGTATCCGCCGAGATGCAGTCTCTCCTCGGCTAGACCTTCTGATGTGTGCCGCTGGCTCTGATGTCTCTTTAGTGGTTAAACATAAAATGTAATTCAGCTGCGGGGTAAATCTAACAGGTTTTCTTTGGTCTGTATTCAATTTATCTATATGTTAAAATGAAAATAAAAAAGGCAAATCTATATAATATTTTGTTTCATTGTAATGGCTGTATATCCCTGAACTAAGTACATTTATGCAGCTGTTATTATGTTTAAATGAAAACGAAAGGAGGCAGTGGTATTTGATATCCTATTTCGTTTTATTGTAAATATACTGAGAGGAAAATTGCAGTAGCCAAAGCAAGTTGAGTTCACGCAGCATTGATTGAGTTCAACCACCATTTATTCGGATCATGTTCAAAATATTACTGTTTTATTGTGTCATGAAATGTAATTTTAAAAGTATCTCAGGCGAAAATGTAGTTGTTTAAAACTCAAATCTGTGGTTTATTTATAAAGACAGCACCTATTTAAAAATGTGTTTCGCCGATCCCGGAGACGGTGAGCTCGACGCGATCAGTGGGAGCTCAGTGATCATCTATCCGCCGAGATGCAGTCTCTCCTCGGCTAGACCGTCTGATGTGTGCCGCTGGCTCTGATGTCTCTTTAGTGGTTAAACATAAAATATAATTCGTTTTGGGTAAATCTAACAGGTTATCTTTGGTCTGTATTCAATTTATCTATATGTTAAAATGAAAATAAAAAAGGCAAATCTATATAATATTTTGTTTCATTGTTATGGCTGTATACACATATCCCTGAACTAAGTACATTTCTGCAGCTGTTATTATGCTTAAATGAAAACGAAAGGAGGCAGTGGTATTTGATATCCTATTTCGTTTCATTGTAAATATACAGAGAGGAAAATAGTACCCATGGTCAGCTGACTGAAGTTATCAAGTATATGCTGCTGTTTGCAGATTTACTGGACTTGCGTCGGCGCGGACATCACACTCCCGAGTCGAATGCACAAAGTCCGCACTACCGAGAATGCACGTCCAAAATCAGCATACTTTGTATTGAGAAACGCGCGCAGACCTACGTCACCAGTCTATTTGCCTAATCTTCACTGTACTTTACACCGCGGTGGAAACGCAGAAAGCAACAGGTCTGGGGGGAAAAAAGTTCCTGGTACAAATGTTTCGGGTAATTTCGGTGGAAACGCGGCACATTATCCCTTCTTCCATTCATTGCAAAGACACTTGAGCGGGTTGTGTTCAACCAACTCTCTATATTTCTTGCACAGAACAACCTCCTGGACAACAACCAGTTTGGCTTTAAAAGTGGCCACTCAACTTCTTGCTACTGGGGTTCCTCAGCGCTCAGTGCTTGGACCACTTAACTTCTTCATTTACATCTCATCATTAGGATCTGTCATTCAGAAACATGGCTTTTTCTATCACTCCTATGCTGGTAACACTAACTCTAATTCTCATTCCAACCAGATGATCCGACGGTAGCTGTTCGCATTGCAACCTGTCTAACAGAAATTGTGGGCTAGATGAATGACCAATACCCATCACCAACTCAGCGTTCCTAAGACAGAACTGCTCATGGTCTCATCCAACACAGAACTTCATCACAACTTCTATATACAGCTAGGTTCATCAACCACAACTCCTTCCAGGACAGCCAGGAACCTTGGGAGTTGTGTTCGATGATCAGTTGAGCTTCACAGACCCTATTGCTACAACGCCCCAGTCCTGCAGATCTGCCTTATACAACATTAGGAAGATTAGACCCTTACTATCAAAGTTGGCCACACAACTCCTTGTCCAAGCTCTTGCTCTCTCCAGACTGGACTATTGTAATGCAATGCTCTTGGTGGGCCTTCCGGCATGTACTATCAGACCTCTGCAACTGATCCAGAAGGCAGCAGTGAGAGTTGTCTTCAATGAGCCAAAAAAAAAAGCCTACATCCACGGCTCTCTTCATCAGTTTGCACTGGCTGCCAATAGCCGCTGAGATCAAATTCAGGATACTGATGTTTGCCTACAAGGCAACTACTGACTCTTCTCCAATATACCTAAATTTACTAGTTTAGACATATGCGCCCTCCAGAATCTTGCATTCTGTAAGTAAACGCCTCATGGTGTCATCCCAAAGATGCACAAAATCGCTCTCACAGACCTTTCCCTGGACTGTTCCCAGCTGGTGGAACGACTTGCCTTTGAGTCTTTAGCCATTTTCAAAAAAACATCTAAAGACACATCTTTTTCGTCAGCACCCAACCAATTAATGCTATAATTAATAATATTTAATGATAATACTATAATTAATACTATTCTATTCTAATCTGTTTTTTTTCTAATTGATATATAAAGAAAATCTTTCTGTGCTAGACTAACTGAGACTTGGCAAATCACTTGTATACTGTTGCTCTCTGAGTGGTCTTATAGCTTCTGTTGTTCTCCTCAATTGTAAGTCACTTTGGATGAAATCATCTGCTTAATGATTAAATGCAAATGTATAAATGGACACAAATCACAAATATAAACATCGTCATTCAAAACTTATTGATCAGTAAATTGTATTAAAGGCAATCATATGCATTAAACTGATCAAAAGTGACAGTAAAGACTTTTATGACGTTACAAAATATATCTATTTCAAATAAACACAGTTCTTTTGAACATTTTGTTCATTAAAAAATCCTGAGGAAGTGTAACATAATTTCAACATAAATATAAAGCAGCACAAGTGTTTTCAACAGTGGTAATAATCATAAATATTTCAGAATGATTTCTGAAGGATCCTGTGTCACTGAAGGCTGGAGTAATGATGCTGAAAATTAATGATAGCTTTTCATTTTTCAAAAACATTTAAAAGAAAACTGACCCCAAACCTTGAATAGTAGTGTAAAATTTTAAATATTACCCCCTTTAAAAATGTTGATTTTAAACTTAAAAAACATTTATATGTCATCAGTGAACTGACCTTAACTGAAAAACTGTTTTATTATTGTCCAATTGCATTATTGGCAAACTATTTTCCCGTTTTCAGGGCTTGTTCACTCACCAGTGCAGAGCTGGAGCTCACATCTCATTGGAGAAGGAGGTGGGCTCACCCTGACCATACTGGTTGTAGCCTCCGCCTTCATATCCACCGCCCTGCTGGCTGTAGTCGGGCTGGTACCCACTCTGAGTGCTGGCGTAAGGGTCCTGGACATAACCTTCTTGTCCATAGCCTAAAAAAATACATTTAAAAGGAGAATATTGTTAAGATGTGACAGTTATAAACTAACTTAATAAGAAATGTTTATAACAGCTACAAATGAACTTGCTGACATTAACTTATGGACTGTGACTGTAATGCCCACCTTGGCCTACGGAGTCTGGAGCTGGCTGCTTCTGTCCTGAGGGCATGTAAGTGCCGGCAAAGGCTGCAAGCCAGCCGGTTTCCTTTAAGACAAACCACAGGTTTCCTGCCCACAGCACCATATTACAGAAGCCAAACGCCTGCGGGAATCACAGAAATCAGCCAAATGGTTATTTATACATCTACAGCCTGTTTCACTTGGTAAAACTAAACATGTGACTAACCAAGTGAGGTTCACACTGATTTGATCACTGGATGTGATTTAAACTATTTTTAGTTCAAGTAAAATTTGCTGTAGTTGTACTGGTAGTCTGTATAACTGGCCATAACTTTTTAAAGTCTGATCACAAATAAGATTTATTGCAGGAAAAAAAAAGAGAAAAATCTATGTTTACTCCAAATTGGTTTCCTTGCCATTACAAATTAACATTGTGGATGGACAAAACATAGCTAGCTTGCATTTCAACATATAATCAACAGATTAATCAATGTCATGGATAAAGATTGTAAATTTACTTTAACCTAAACTTACTTTATTTAATTTAGTTGCCAAGGCAGCTTTTCTAATGTGTTTAGGTTTTAAAAGGTATTTCATTATTTATAATATAGTTTTTCAATTTGTATAATATCTTTCAGCTAAATTTCTATTAACTTTAACATTTTTTATTGTTTTAGTTAACAATAAAAAACTCTGTTCACTGTTGATTTTGGCAAATCGAATCAACATTTCAACGTCTTTTTATCATGACTGAATTAAAAAATCCATCATTGATTTATACAGGTTAAGTTTTTTTTCTCCTTTAGAACCATTTAGCATGAAATGTTAAATTAAACAACATCTTACATTTAACCACATTTCTACATTGAAGTTCATTAACATTCTGCCTGGGTTTGTACAGTGTCAGGCAAAAGTTTGGGAACCCCTTGGAGAATCTGAGAAAATGGGAATCATTTGAACAAAATAAGAGAGATAATACAACATGTATGTTATTTTTTATTTAGTACTGTCCTGAGTAAGATATTGTACATAAAATATGTTTACATATAGTCCACAAGACAAAGCAATAGCTGAAATTATTAAAATAACCCTCTTCAAAAGTTTGGGAACCCTTGGTTCTTAATACTGTGTGCTGTTACCTGGATGATCCACGACTGCTTGTTTTTTCTTTTTTTTTGGTGATAGTTGTTTATGAGTCCCTTGTTATACAACTCAAACACAACTATTAAAAAAGGTTCAAACGTTCACTGATGCTCCAGAAGGAAACAAGATGCATTAAGAGCTGGGGGGTGAAAACTTTTTGAATTTGAAAATCAATTCAATTGTACTTAATTTGTCTTCTTGGAAACATGCAAGTATTATCTGTTGCTTCTGAAGGGCAGAACTTAATGGGAAAAAATTATATTTCAACAAAATAAGAAAAAAATGGCCATCTTCATCCTGTTCAAAAAGTTTTCACACCCGGCTCTCAATGCCTCTTGTTTCCTTCTGGAGCATCAGTGAATGTTGGAACCTTTTTTAATAGTTGTGTTTGAGTGCCTTAATTGTCCTCGGTTTGAAAAGATTTATCTCAAAATCATACAGTCACTGCTGGAAAGGGTTCAGATTTGCAAAAGATGCTGGAAAACTGAAGAATCTGCAGGATCTGAAGGATTTTTCTGAAGAACAGTTCTCAGTTTAACGGTTCAGAACAAACAAGGAACTCATGCACAACCATTTTTTTTTTGTCTTTTGGACTACATGTAAATATATTTTATAAATAAAAAAAATAACATTTATTTAGTATGATCTCTTATTTTAAGGGGTTCCTAAACATTCCAATAAAACTGTATATAGCATGGCATAATGTAGCATAAAGCTTATCAGAGCAAGACAACGTTATCATCAAGAGTCACATCATCTCGTCACTCCTCATTTACATAATGCTGAACCGGTCTCAATTGTCCATGTGTCATCGTGACATTCCAGAAACACATTTAATATACAGTACAGACCAAAAGTTTGGACACCTCATTCAAAGAGTTTTCATGACTATGAAAATTGTAGATTCACACTGAAGGCATCAAAACTATGAATTAACACATGTGGAATTATATACATAAAAAAAGTGTGAAACAACTGAAAATATGTCATATTCTAGGTTCTTCAAAGTAGCCACCTTTTGCTTTGATTACTGCTTTGCACACTCTTGGCATTCTCTTGATGAGCTTCAAGAGGTAGTCACCTGAAATGGTCTTCCAACAGTCTTGAAGGAGTTCCCCGAGAGATGCTTAGCACTTGTTGGCCCTTTTGCCTTCTGTCTGCGGTCCAGCTCACCCCTAAACCATCTGGATTGGGTTCAGGTCCGGTGACTGTGGAGGCAGGTCATCTGGCGCAGCACCCCATCACTCTCCTTCTTGCTCAAATAGCCCTTACACAGCCTGGAGGTGTGTTTGGGGTCATTGTCCTGTTGAAATATAAATGATTGTCCAACTAAACGCAAACCGGAAGGAATAGCATGCCGCTGCAAGATGCTGTGGGAGCCATGCTGGTTCAGTATGCCTTCAATTTTGAATAAATCCCCTACAGTGTCACCAGCAAAGCACCCCCACACCATCACACCTCCTCCTCCATGCTTCACAGTGAGAACCAGGCATGTAGAGTCCATCCGTTCTTCTTTTCTGCGCTCACAAAGACACGGTGGTTGGAACCAAAGATCTCAAATTTGGACTCATCAGACCAAAGCACAAATTTCCACTTGTCTAATGTCCATTCCTTGTGTTCTTTAGCCTAAACAGGTCTCTTCTGCTTGTTGCCTTTCTTTAGCAGTGGTTTCCTAGCAGATATTCTACCATGAAGGCCTGATTCACACGGTCTCCTCTTAACAGTTGTTCTAGAGATGTGTCTGCTGCTAGAACTCCGTGTGCCATTGACCTGGACTCTAATCTGAGCTGCTGTTAACCTGCGATTTCTGAGGCTGGTGACTCGGATGAACTTATCCTCCGCAGCAGAGGTGACTCTTGGTCTTCCTTTCCTGGGGCGGTCCGAATGTGATCCAGTTTCTTTGTAGCGCTTGATGGTTTTTGTGACTGCACTTGGGGACACTTTCAAAGTTTTCCCAATTTTTCGGAATGACTGACCTTCATTTCTTAAAGTAATGATGGCCACTCGTTTTCCTGTACTTAGCTGCTTTTTTCTTGCCATAATACAAATTCTAACAGTCTATTCAGTAGGACTATCAGCTGTGTATCCACCTGACTTCTGCACAACACAACTGATGGTCCCAACCCCATTTATAAGGCAAGAAATCACACTTATTAAACCTGACAGGGCACACCTGTGAAGTGAAGACCATTTCAGGTGACTACCTCTTGAAGCTCATCAAGAGAATGCCAAGAGTGTGCAAAGCAGTAATCAAAGCAAAAGGTGGCTACTTTGAAGAACCTAGAATATGACATATTTTCAGTTGTTTCACAATTTTTTGTTATGTATATAATTCCACATGTGTTAATTCATAGTTTTGATGCCTTCAGTGTGAATCTACAATTTTCATAGTCATGAAAATAAAGAAAACTCTTTGAATGAGAAGGTGTGTCCAAACTTTTGGTCTGTACTGTATGTGCATCATGAGAGTGTTAAAGTGTCTGGACCCACCACAGATGTGTTCAGGCCGGACACCACGGGCTCGTGGATTTCTTTGCAGCGGTTTTCCTCGTGGTCACATGCAGGGATGAGGTCGATGATCTCATCAGGGTCAGTGGCACTCTTCACATCTGAGAGACCTTTGGCCCACGCCGCTGAACTCACCAACCACATAAAGGTAAAAATAGCTGTCACCACAAAATCCTGTAAAACGTCAAAACACAGTTACTGTATACTTCAGATTGTGTAATTGACAGAGTATAGGAATACACATCATCACTGCATTTGAATTGGTTACATAAGATTAAAATAATTAAATAAAAATAATTATGCTTTCACTGCCATCAT
Organism: Carassius carassius; assembly: GCF_963082965.1. Lineage (NCBI taxonomy): Eukaryota > Metazoa > Chordata > Actinopteri > Cypriniformes > Cyprinidae > Carassius > Carassius carassius. Next base: position 5,061,835 of record NC_081788.1, read on the forward strand.
GTTGTACTGTGACATTTTCTCCTTTAAAAATAATCTTTCTGACATAATTTGTAAAGAGAAAGACATCATTTTTTTACCGCAAGGCTCAAACAGTTTCACAGTTTCAGTATGTCATCAAGATCATTAGCTCTCAGTAGTTTTCCATGATAAATATGGGTTAAAGTCATAGTGATCACTCTATTACAGGAGAAATATTATGGTAGGCACAAACGTAAGAATACTGACTGTAAATAATGAGGTAGGTTCAATGCCATATGTTAGTTAAGGCCTGATCTAGCACTGATCTTCAGTCTCATAACATTATATTTCAAGTTTAACAGTGTTGACAAAACATCCAAGATGTAGATGAGTTTGTGTCTTCATCAGATTTGAGGAGCAGTGGATCCTCTGCAGTGAATGGGTGCCGTCAAAATGGGGTGAGTCCAAACAGCTGGTAAAAAACTGTTTTTGTAAGAAACAAATCCATTAAGATGTTTTAATCCATGGACTAATTTTAACTTAATGATGGATTTGATTCTTACAAACATGCAGCTTTTCACTTCAGAAGTCATTAACTGATGGACTGCTGTATGGATTACTTGTGGATTATTGTGATGTTTTATCAGCTGTTTGGACTCTCATTCTGATGGCACCAATTCACTGCAGATGATCCACTTTTGAGCAAGTGATGTAATGCTACATTTCTCCAAATCTGATGAAGAAACAAACTCATCTACATCTCGAATAGCCCGAGAATGAGTACATTTTCAGCAAATTTTCATTTTTGGGTGAACTATTCCTTACATGGACCTGAGCTAACATGAACTTACAATTAACTAATAATTAACCAATGAATGAATAACATAAAGAAAGATTCATAACAACTGTGCTTCACAGGAAGGAGACTGCAAGACTCACAGCCTGAGCTCCTCTGTTTCCCTCACGGTATTTCTCCAGGAGGAAGATGTACACAGAAATGGCTGCCATTGAATAAAGGAAGGAAAAGACACCAATGGTGACAAAGAACTCAGCAGAGGAAGAGTTGTCTCCCACCAGAAACAGGCGTTCAGGCTCCATCCCTTTACACGTAGGAGCATCAAACCATACCTGGTGCAGTCTGTGGAGAAAGACTTTTGGTTAATGTCTGTCAGAAGTTGTATATGCTTGACCAGAGAATGAGAGTGTGAGTGCATGTTAATTCAGACCATTTAAACTCTTTTTAAGCAGTGGTGCCTGCAGCTGTACAGCTGTGTGTACCATGAATGCTCGGCTGGTATTTCTGCAGTTATTATGTGTATGTCAGGTGTACCGTTGCTGTAACTGATAGTTTGGTCGGAAGTGTTAAATAGCCTGCATTTACACTGGCACAAAAAAAACAGGTTTTTGGCTCACATCTGACACATTGGAATAGCACAAAACACAAAAAAACTGCATGAGGTCCCATTTTTTTCACATCGATCTGAGCCACTTACAAATGTGTTTTATAAATCAGATACATATCCAATATCTGGACATCCGAGCTTTGTCTAAACACACATATCTGATTCCCGCAGAACTCCCAATGCAAGGGCGACACGTTACGAATTAAGAATTAAAATATTTTTCTCTCTCTCTTCTCTCACGAATTCATTCAAATAATATCATCTTCTTGGCAATACTTTATTTCACAAAAGAATTCCACTTCTAACATGCTGAAGATACTCTTAAAAAACGTAAAGAGTTGAATTGACTTTTTTAGTGTTGTTTTTGCAAAAATAATTTTTTTTTTATTGCTTATATAATCTAAAAACATGCATCCGGATCTGGATCTGATTGGACAGGAATGGCAGTGGGACACTGACCTGAACGGGTAGCCAAACTCAATCTCAATGTTCAGGTCACTCTCTGAGCGGTTCTTACACTCCACGCTCACACGTAACTCTCCAGAGTAACCGCCACAGGTGGAGAACGCAAAGATGGCAAAGAACTGAGGAGGAGAAACAGAGTCAGTTACACTGAATACAACTACTGTAGCATGAAACGGCTGTCCCAAAATGCTCATGTAAAATAGATTATTTCACTGTGTTTGTACAAGCAACATACAGTATAAATCAATGTAATATTATAGTTCAAGTTTCATCAATAGGCAATTTTCGGAAGGGCTTTTTTTCTTGTTAATATATAATGATCAGTCACACTGCATTATGGCTCATATTTCAAAAAATCCAAAAAATGAAAAGATAACAAATTCTATATATATGAAAAATATTTTGATCAATGTTGAAACAGTTAAGCTCCTTCATATTTTTGTGTAAATTGTCAATATTTTCTGGATTCTCTGATGAAGAGAAAGTACAAAAGAACAGCATTTCTCTGAAATGGAAATCTTTTGTAACATTTTAAAAGTCTTCGCTGTCACTTTATAACAATTTTAATGTATCTTTAACTATCTTACTGACTCCAATTTTGAATATTTAAAGATATATTTAATAAAAATATGGTTTCAGACATTTCACTTGTAAAATATCAATTAAATATATAATGAAAGAGAAAGGAGTTATATTTAAAAATATATAAAATAGAGAGTAAATACAGAGAAGAGTCAATTATAGAGTGATTTTATGAGATGAGTGTCCATCTGTCGTATCACACCCTTTCCTCTGTCACCCAATCAGACGCTCTGCTGACACACACATACTAATGCAACGTGTTGCACCTGTTGTCATGGATAATTAAGCAAATTAGATGTGACAAACATGAGGCGTTCAAAAATTGTCACAATAACGTTAGTGAATGGATTGGAATTAAAACAGTAATTACAGAACATCTAGTATTAGCAAATGTACTAAAGTCACAATGGTGCAGGCACGTGCTCTCTCTCTATCTCTCGCACACACACACACACACACAGAGATTAGTAGGTTGGAGTATTTTTACCACACCCTCCCTTCACTGCAGGAAGATCCGATTGAATAGAAAATCCTGCTATTAATCTTACCGAGGTGCTTCGCCATCTGTCACTACACACGCTGTCCCGATCTACTATATGTCACTCTGCACACACATTTACACACAAACACACACATAAGATGTTCCCAAACCTGGTGAGCTGCCTCACGGCCTACACAGACAGCATCCAAACAATCACGGAAGAAATGACTGATCTGGATCAGTCTGTCTACATAGACAGTGACTCTACACGACACAAGCAGCACTTGTCACGATCAAATCAAAATTCACAATTCTTTTAATCTTATGGAATTCATTATACATGGTTTATCCATGCATATCATTATTTAGTTTTATTTTTATGCATGTGCCCTCCACATCTTTTCTCTTCTCTGATGGTGTGTTCAGTGGTATGCAGCAACCCGTCAATCCCGTGAGATCGCAGCAATAGAGTTCACTAGTGCCTTCCCACTTTTTCAGCAGAGCTGGTTCTGGAAGTATTTTTTCTGTTCATTATTCCCATAGGGACATAAAAAGTATTTGTTAAACCATTATATATACATACACAAAAAATTAGAGCATAAGAAGACTGACTCATCTGTGGTTCTTCGTGGCAGTAGGCGGAGCTAAAGGGAATTTTGGTGCGCTTTGCTGCAACTTCCTGATTGGTGGAATTTTCTGCACATCATCATGGGTAATGTTGTATTTCACCATGAATTTTGGTATTAAACATGATTACTTAAAAAAAAATAAGCTGAAAAATGTGGTCTGACAGCTACATACGCAAATACCATCGATTAACAACCTCACAGTAGGTCTTGTCTGTAAAGGTTTATAAGCTCAGGAACCCGACTGTTGTGCTCTATAGCAATTGATCCAACCGTCCAATCAGTTTTGTGATGGACCAAATTAAATTCATACAGGTTTGGAACAGCGTGAAGGTGAGTTAATGATGATAACATCTGGGTAAACTATCCATCTGAAGTACACAAAATGGCTGTAGTACATTTCAAGGCTGAAGTTTGGTCACATGCTGGCTGGTAAGTAAACAAGTCCATTTTTAATTACATTATAGACATTTTATTATATATCAGTAATTATTATTTACAGTGATTGCATAACTTCTGTGCAACTTCTGACTCTCTGTACACACATAGTCCCTGTGGGCAGATGCACCAGATGTAAATGGACACAACACTTCATTATCCTGGGCTGTCGGAAGTGTCTCAGGAAATGAAACGGGTTATTACTTGCACTGAGTGATTATATTCATTAGAAGGCAACAGGACCGACAAGAAAACAAGATACAGTATATCACACAGTCATTTTGCATTAATAAAGGAGCAAGGGCTACTACTTTATTTGAAGTATATATTGAAAAAAAGTAAAAGAAAAAAAGGAATTTAATTTCTAAAAAAATTAAACAAAACAAGAATCGAAGCATTCAATAGGAGTTTCCGATCCAGAAGGATCTTATTTCTACTGGATATTGTGAACTCAACTTGACTTTTATTCGAATAAAACATCAACTCCCAGAGAGCGCTTTAGCAGTTTTCAGATCCCCACAGATTTTCTTTTCATTCTTTTTGATACACAGATATTTCATCCAGCTGATTCAGTTAGCAACACCTAAAGGCAAACCCACTTTACAACTTCAAGCATACACGAATACACACTTTTGAAAGCTCGCTTGCTTTCTAAAGATACTGGAGCACTTGAAATCTTACAATTGAAGAAGATTCATAAGGGACAGCCTTGATTTCTTAGACTTCGTGACTGTAAACTAGCGTCAGGTTCCTCTCCGAGTGCCGGTTACATAAGCAGCAACAACTGTTCACAGCCTCCCACACAGTCTGTGCACAATACCATGTGTGTGCTGTGTTTACTGCCAGCTAGAATTGAGAGAATCTAGATTTGCACTTCTTCTAAGAAAATACCAGTGCTTTCAGTAAAACTGCAGGTTGCAAACAAAGTTGCAAACCCAAATATCTAAAGATAAACTACAGTTTTGTTGAAGGAAATAATATGAAGGAAAGCAAAAAAAAACACCTTGCAAGCTCTGTAGTTACTCACCCATTGTAAGACTTTAATAAATCCTAATGGCTGTTTGAAGACTGTGAACTGCCCGGTGGCGACCAGCTAAAAAAGAAATACATAAATAATATCAGCAACAAAATGTACAGCTATAAAGACCACGATGAGTAAAATGACTACATAATTGAGTACACTTTAGCATACTTTTTAAAAGAGTATTTATTATGGATATAACATACCTTAAAAGAATACGCAGTACAGACTGAACTGCTGTTTTCAGACACTTAAATGCATGCTAACTCCAAGTAAATGAAAATGTACTGTAGTATACATTTCTATTTAAACTATAATAACTACACTTACAGTGGCTTTAAATAGGACTAGATATGTCATTTCAAAATCATTTCTATCGTCTCTGAAATATGCTTAAAGTGTAGTGCTGAATGTACTGACAAGCATTTATGGTAAACTAAAATATACTATAATGTCACTTCTATTGAAACTTGTATGTCGTGTATTTAAAGATATTTCGAATTTAAAAAAATTGTAATGATGAAGTTGCAGTTTAGTACATTTAAAATATTTTACCTTTAAATGTCAATCAAATAACACGCTACAGTTAAAATTATAAACAAGTACTGTACACGTGCTTTAGTAGGTTAGTCAAGACATCACGTTTATTAAAATATAATGACTTAAAATGTACTTTAATGTCAACCTTTTTAAAAGTCAACCTTTTATTTCAGTAATATTATATTATCTGCAAATAGTTAAGTTGCATTTGGCTCCTTTCACTCGATACACTGTAACAAGCTGACCGACCCTGGTGACGTCAGAGCGCTCGCGAGAGGAGAGGGAGACTTTGCAAGCATTAGAATTAGTCAAAGCTGCTTATCTCAACGTTTCCTTTATGAAAGTGCAACTGGCGAGCACATACAGGCCAAAGGCAGATATATTTGACTCGCACAGCGGGCGCAAGGCCAGAGAGCGCGCGACCGAATGCGGCACGCTGCACGCTGCAGACTGTGATGCTGCGACGGCGTCTCGATGTTATCTCTCATCTTGCTCTTTAATGCCTTGTGCAAACGATATGCCATCTGCTGTAACCCAGTGGGTAATATCCCTGATCTGTTACGATGAAATAATAACTGACGAACGCTGTCTGGATAAATAGTATTCTGATTTCCGATTCGTTTGAGCGAATCGGTTCTCTTGAACAGTTTGACTCAAAGAGCTAGTTCACCGAGTCGTTTGTGGCGTCACTCAAAAAGCAGCATTTTAAGTTTATTTTTTATTTATTTATTTTAAATATAAATTGTTTATGATTCAATCATGTCACCCGCTAAAAGTTCTCCCGTACACAGTCAAGTCGGTTAGGAACTGTGTAGGAATCGTTTCGATTGAATCACTGATAAGAACCGGTTCAAAAGATGATTCTTTTGCGAATTGGACGTCAGTGTAAATACAGATAAATAGCCCGCAGATGGCTGTAGTTCTCTAATGCCTCATCTCACATATGCATCATGAAAATACAGACATTGAGCTATCTGAACAGCCAGTTTGGGTTATGTGTATCATACAGCGCCCCGTTTGAAAATAGTTGCGCATTAGTTCCGTCATTCTCACTAAATACATATCATGCAGTATAAAAAATAAATACCACCGTCGCAATGCACTGCATGCATCCGCTATTTAACGGTTTCACCAGAAATATCTTGAATTGCCAACGGTTTTCTGTTGTGTTTTATTTTGTTTTATTAATTTTTTTCCCTGAAAGTCAACGAAACGTCGTATCTAGGTATTTCATTCATTTAAACTCCATTGTCCGTCCTGTTAAAATCAACGTCGGTCAGTCAAATAACAGTAGCCTGTTTGGTCTAACGTTACACGCGAATAAGTGCGAGGAGTTTGCAGTAGATTGCATAATTTACTCGGTGAATAGCTGTGATTGAAAGCCCTACCTGGTTGACAACATCCATCTCGAGCGCCTTGTCGCTGATAAGAGGATCAGACGAGTGGAGGCAGTGCGCCGCTACATCCGGGTCACCGCAGAGCCGCGCTCCAAAACACCGCTCACGATAATCTCTCGCTCCAAATCCAAATCATGCTTGTCTGGAGAAATGTGCTTCTATTTTCAGGATGAACAACCTCGAATTATAATAACATACAATAATAATATAATCATAATCATATATAAAATTATGCAAATCTTAAATTAATACATTACAATTAGTACGTTATTTCTTTTTAATGTAAGTTTCCCCCTTATTTTACTTACAGTAGCCTACATAACAATGAACAATTAAAGATATTTTCTTTTTTCTTTCAATTTAACTCTACAGTACGAAATTAAATGTCAATTTTCTGCACACATTTAGGCAGATTATGCATGATGTTGAAAAGAGAAACAGAAATACTGTTACTATTACAAATAATTTTGCATCTGCATAACATTTTTTTTTTTTTTACATTTTTGATAAGAATGGCAGATTGGAGATAGGTCTAACATTTAAATAAACTTCAGGGTCAGGCGAAGGCTTCTTAGGGATTGGTGACACAGAAGCTAGTTTCTTTACATGTCTGTTAAAGAATTTCATGAATTTCATTTTTCAGATGTAATTTCATCACAATTTCGCCATCAAGTTAGGCACATCAACCATAACTCCATCAAAAACAGCCAGAAACCTTGGAGTTATGATTGATGATCAGCTGACTTTCTCAGACCACATTGCTAAAACTGTCCGACCCTGCAGATTTGCTTTATTCAACATCAAGAAGATCAAGCCCTTTCTTTCGGAACAAGCTGCACAACTCCTTGTTCAAGCTCTTGTATTCTTGCAAGCTCTCTGATAATGTTCGGGGTTCAGACACACTCTCTCTGTTTAAATCTAGATTAAAAACACATCTCTTTCGCCAAGTATACGAATAATGTATCTTTTAAATTGTGAGTGTAGTTGCATCTGATCAAATGTGCATTTTTTATTCATTAGCTTGGGTTAAACTAATTTTACTTTGTTGGATCAGCAGCTATGCTAATGATGTCTCTATTTTGTTTCTATGTTTTGCAGTAACTAGGATTTACACAAGCTCCAGTCTGGATCCAGAACACCTGAGAAGAGATGATGCTGACCCTCAGAGGACCCCAGATGATGTTAACCTTGAATCAACAACAGAACTAACAATTATTGCTACATGTGTGACTGCATCATATAATAATTATTAATTAATAATATTGATAGTTCATCGTCCAGCTGACTACGTCTTGTATTATTGTTATTTTTTTATTTTTTTCTAAAATCCTGTCAAACGTGCACAAACTACTAGCTACTACTAAATATTGTAGAAACATAATTTTCTGTAAAGTTGCTTTGTAACGATTTGTATTGTAAAAAGCGCTATACAAATAAACTTGAATTGAATTGAATTGAATTGTTCTGTCCAGGCTGGACTATTGCAATGCCCTCTTGGCAGGTCTTACAGCCAGTTCTATCAAACCTTTACAATTGATTCAGATCGCGGCAGCAAGATACATTTTTAATGAGCCGAGAAGAATACACGTCTCACCTCTGTTTATCAATTTGCACTGGCTTCCAATAGCTGCATAAAATTCAAGGCATTGATGTTTACCTACAAAACTACCACTGGCTCTGCACCCATATACCTAAATTTGTTACTTCAGACTTATGTGCCCTCTAGAAGCTTGCATTTGTGCAAGTGAACGTCGCTTGATTGAGCCATCCCAAAGAAGCAAAGTCACTTTTACAGACTTTTAAATTAAATGTTCCCTCCTGGTGGAATGACCTCCCCAACTCAATCCGGACAGCTGAGTCTTTGGGGAAGTTGTGGCCTAATGGTTAGAGAGTCGGACTCCCAATCGAAAGGTTGTGAGTTCGAGTCCCGGGCCGGCAGGAATTGTAGGTCGGGGGAGTGCATGTACAGTTCTCTCTCCACCTTCAATACCATGACTTAGGTGCCCTTGAGCAAGGCATCGAACCCCCAACTGCTCCCCGGGCGCCGCAGCATAAATGGCTGCCCACTGCTCTGGGTGTGTGCTCACAGTGTGTGTGTGTTCACTGCTCTGGGTGTGTGCTCACAGTGTGTGTGTGTTCACTGCTATGTGTGTGTGCATTTCGGATGGGTTAAATGCAGAGCACAAATTCTGAGTATGGGTCACCATACTTGGCTGAATGTCATTTCACTTTCACTTTAGCCATCTTCAAGAATCGGCTTAAAACCCATCTCTTCCATCTTTATTTGACCCTCTAACTTTAACACTCACTATTCTAATTATATTCTTAAAACAAAAACAAAAAAACAACTAATTCTAAATCTAACTACCTTTCTAATCTTTTTGTATTATATCTATTTTCTTTTATAAAAAAGACCTCTAACACTAGCTTGCTTGTCAGAGTACAAGACTAACATGATTAAACTGGTATAGTCCTAGGTAGAGAAGAAAGAAGAGTAATGAACTGGGCCGGTTTATAATCAGAGAAGGAAGTGTCACTAGTGACTACATCACCAATAGACAAACCATAAGTCAATATCAGATCTAATGTTTGACCAAGACAGTTGCGTGGAATCTCATTGAACATGAGACGATCTGCGAAGTGACCGCAGATTACTATGGTCGGCCTTCCTTCACCAAATCCAAGAGGAGTTGTGTCATGAAAGGTAGACAGGTGAGTCCTGCAAGTCAGGCCAAACACACACTGTAGAATCCCACGGTCGCTGTACCATCCATAAACCAGCACGAAACATGCCAACCCAGAATAAGGAGGGCAGCCCGCAGCCAGAACCAACTTTATCCTCACATCATCTGCCAGAGACATTGAAAATTTGCCAGTGCAGATAACTAGGAAGATTAGAGGAATCTGGTGGCGAATAAAAGCAAAAACTCTTGAGTTCAGAGTGAGTTTCATAGGTCTCATACGGCTTGGACATAGATTGGTAGATGCCAATTTGTTGTTGACGGTGATAGAGAATAAGAGAGTGGCAGCAGAAAGACACAGGAGGCAATAAAAACAATAGAAACATAACAATTAGCACAGAGAGTAGACGGCCTGATAATAAGCATAACATTATGCATAACATTAACATTTTATAACATTATAATGCTTGAAAAATCAGCACACAGGATGATGGATGGGTTCATTCTCAGTCTCCTTTCCTAAACTGATTTAAACTTTACTGTCTCTCTCGAAAATAAATAAATAAATAAAGATTGTGAAAATAAGTTCTTGGGCATCATTCTGTCGATTTGTCTTCCAATAAAGTGCACTTGCATTGATACTTTAATCTAATTATTATATTTTTAAGTGTGATTATAAATACTTGTTGAATGTATCTTCAACATCTGAACAGAATAGAGCTTCTCAGCACCAGCCAAACATAAAAAGTAATCTGACTCAGTGATTTTCCTCTTTAGTACATGATGTTTAAAGGGATACTCCAGAATTAAATGTTGTCATTAATCACTTAACCCCATGTCGTTCCAAACTCGTAAAAGATTTGTTCGTCTTCAGAACACAATTTATGATATTTTGGATGAAAACAAAGAGGCTTGTGACTGTTCCATAGACTGCCAAGTAAATACTCTGTCAAGTATGAAAGACATCGTCAGAAAAGTCCATCTGCCATCAGTGGGTCAACCGTAACGTTACGAAGCAAAGAGAATACTTCAAGTATGTGAAGAAAACTAAAATAACGACTTTATTCAACAATTTGTCTCCTCTGTATCTCTCCACATCACCATTTTGGAGAATATGAGCTGAACGCAGGCAAAGTCCTTATTTTTGTTTTCTTGACACTGTTATTTACTTGGCAGTCAATGGGACAGTCACAAGCCTCCTGGTTTTCATCCAAAACATCTTAAATTGTGTTCTGAAGACGAATTAAGCTTTTACGGGTTTGAAACAACATGGGGGTAAGTGATTAATGATGACATTTTCATTTTGGGGTGGAGTAAGCCTTTAAGTAAATCATTATCTTACCTTTAAACAGCTCTCACTCATAGACCGGATCACTGGTTTAGTACTAGCACCATTATCTAGTATGCATGTATAGAAGTTATCAGGAAATCCAGTGAATTCAACTGTGATGATCTCTCCTTTTGGATGGTGCAGTGAGCCGATCAGTATTTCTCCAGAAGAATTTCTCCAGATGATTGTTTCACTGTACTCACATATTAAATACACAACATCAGGGTTATCTTCAGTCTTCTTTAGTTTTATCACAGGTTTGGGGACCTTCTCTGTGAAAGAAATTATGAAAAAAATTCAGACAGTTATATCTTGGTGTTTGAATACAAATAATACTAGCACCATCGTACGATCACGTTTTTTGGGACGAGTACAATGGTATTCTTGGATGTACTTCAGCACCATAGTATATATCAAAGTACTAGCTATAATACCTTAAGTATTAAAAAGTCGTAATACAAACATTATGCTTTAAAATTAATAATATTAATTAAAACAATCAACAACCACTCACCCATAACTTTCAAGTTGAATCTTTGTTCCTGCTCTTTACTGTTGATGTCAATGGTATAAAGTCCACTATGTTTGTCAGTTAAATTAGTTATAGTGATTTGTTTTAGTGAAATTGTTATAGTGAAATTACCATCTGAGCAGATCTGATTCAAACCCATGTGAAATTCATTTATAATTTTAATTTAATAATTTCCTTTTACAAACAGTCATATTTATTTTCATAAAGTACACTTTAACAACATAAAACCAACCAAATGACCCAGCCGGCACATGACCGACCTTCAACGTTGAAATATGGTTGAAATAAGGTCAGTTGTTGTTTTAACGCTGAAACAACGTTGATACAACGTTTAAAGCTGAACGGTTGAAAAACAGTCTGCCCATGACCAACTTTCAACGTTGAAATATGTTTGAAATAAGGTCAGTTGTTGTTTTAACGCTGAAACAACGTTGATACATTAGTGAATCAACGTTACGATATCAACGTTGATCCAATTTGCAAAATCGAAAGGTAATTCAACGTTGATTCAACCATGGTACCAACGTTGTTTCAACCTTCAATCAACGTTGAAATGCCGGCTGGGGAAGTTTAAATTTCAATATTAAATTGTTTACATTTCTGAAACAATATGTTGAACGCTAAAGCTGTAGCTGTCCTAAAACCAGACTAAACAGAGAGTTTGTTGGCCATTAGTGACTACAGGTGAAAAGATACATCTGATTATAATGTGATGAAAAACATTTTCTGGTTTTTATCAGAGAAGGATTTGGTGCACTTGTACACTGTCCCTATCAAATAAACTGCAAATAATATGTTTATATAATCAACTAAACCAGTAATAACACATTAAAATACCAGTTTATAATTCAGAGATTTAACTTAAGTACAGTACCTTATGGTGGGGTAAGTTAAAATGCTGACTCAATTTACCCCATAGCATTTGACTCACTTTGCCCCATAGCTGCCATTTTGGAAAAAAAAACTGTAGCTTACCAGTTCAGGCTAATATTTAGCTAAATGATTTGGATGGTTTTATATGTTGCTAAATCACCTATATGTATCATAAATATTTTTAGACCTGGATAAATTTGCTTTGATGTAACAACTATTGCATCTGTTATGCTAAAATTGTACTTTGTCAAGCCAAAAACAGTTTTTGAAGTAAATGGGTGCCTTCCATTTCCCCCCATGTGTTTCTCCTCTTCACAGTCTGGCAGAAATGATGGGTGCTTCCAAAATACACGGTCACACAAAAGTTGCCAAGATAAAGGGGGTGGGTCAACTTACCCTCTGGCTCAACTTACCCCACTCTCCCCTAATCCATTGAAGATGAGGCAGAAGCAGGCTCAGAGAGTGAAAGAGAGCCCATTCTTATCCAAACATCTACAATAAAGGCAATTATTACAGAGTGTGCTGTCTTCTCTTTTAAATTTGTAACAACTGGATAATTTGTATCAACAAGCACTCATTCCCCTAGTGCCCCTTTTTTTTGGTTTGGGCAACTGCCCCTCTAAATGTCTGTGCAGTGTGCACGGCCCTGACTCACATATTAAATACACAACATCAGTGTGTGTGTGTGTGTGATAAAACTTAAACAGAGAAATTATGGCTTATATTACCTTTAAGCTACACATGGCAATTAATACAACACTTTTACTGAAAAGCCACCATCAATCACCATTGAGTGTTTGTAAAAAAACTTCTGACTGCGATCCAATGTAGATTTCGGTCAAATGATGAGGCAGAAATATATTGTTAGTAACATTTTCGAACAATTTTATGGAGAAGATACACAATTACAACTTAAGGAAAAGTAACTAATAGTGGAACTAATTACTGTTGCCAGATAGTAAGAAGCAAAGTAGTAATATTACTTTTTAAAGGAGTAACTAGTAACAAGTAATAAATTACATGTTTGGAGTAAGAAGCCCAAAACTGGTCAGAAGTGATGTGTCCAGTTTTCTCATCAAGAGGAAAGAATTTTTGGTTCAGATAAGACAGGGAATTTAATGGCCTAAATATGCAATATTTTTGCTGTGGAAAATGATATTCAAAGAGTGTTTGAGTGCATTTTTTAAGATTTTACAGACACGCTTTAGAGACATCAATTTAAATGTCATCAAATCTTTATTTTATTTAATTTAATTTAATTTAATTTAATTTTATTTAATTTTATTTTATTTTATTTAATTTTATTTTATTTTATTTTATTTTATTTTATTTTATTTTATTTTATTTTATTTTATTTTATTTTATTTTATTTTATTTTATTTTATTTTATTTTATTAATTTCTGCCCCGTATTTATCCAGGATGTGACGTCACACAGTCTTCCTGCCCTAACAAACATGGCCGCGCACTGGAGCGTCGGTGTTGGAAGGAGTTTATCTGTACTTTTAACTAGATCGTGAGTTACTGTACTAATTCTGCTGTGCATTTATGTATCAGTGAGGAGTTATCTGTAATTTCTGTAATGTGCTTAGAGGCGCGTGAAGCGTTTGCGTCTTAAAGGCTTTCGTAATATTTACAGTGTCACTGACAAGGTCTGATGACGCAGATGCAGGGTACTTACTGGACAAATAATGCCATGAAGTACGCTGTTATTAACACTGTTTTATACACGTTTGAATATATGCTATTCATTTTCTAGACTGAGTTTCTGCAAAATCTGGTTGCTGCAGACCAAACATAGAACTTTGCTTTCATGCCAACTTACCTAAGTTTTATTTTACTAAGTAATATGTTGAAGTAATTTGTCAAAATCCATGACTACCAAACAATGCAATATATTAAAACAGTATTACACCGTGTTATCATATTATTGTTTATTTTTGTAAAGGCACTTTGTCTTTTTGTCATTGTAGATCTTATTAGAGCATATCAGGGAAAATGCCCTGCAGGGAAATTTTTTTACAATTGCATTAATAATGCATATACTTGATATATATATATATATATATATATAATATGATTTATAATTCACTGTGCTCAAAGGTATCCTGTATGCAGTTATCATGGGACAGGGCTCACCAGGCCACCCCTTCACAGAGTGACCAGACGTCCCATTCCACAACAAACAGCCGCTGTGTTTAGTAAGTGTCGGCATGATTGGGGTTGCATGTGACGGTAAAGTGTTTGGTTGGAACGGATCGTAACATTTCCTTCATCTCCTCAGTCAGAAACATGTTTATTCAGACCCAAGACACTCCAAACCCACACAGCCTGAAGTTTCTTCCTGGTCGCGTGGTGCTGGAGTCAGGGACTTTGGACTTCCCTGGACCGAGAGATGCTTACTGTTCACCCCTGGCAAGGTAGGGTTTAGATTTCATCCAAAACACACTGTATCTTATTTTTTATGTAGGCTTATGTAATTGCTTATGGTTCATTCTGTGTCAAATCAACCAAATTTCATAAACTTCCCCAGCTCAAATTTTTGATTTTATATATATATATATAATTTTTTATTTTTATTTTCTGTAGAAAGACAAATATATATAATGATGAAACCCAAAATATTTAATATCACAGATGTACATTTACTGAATAATCCACTATTTTGTAGAGGGGGTCAAAATGACCATTTTCTGCCAGCATCATTATTTTATTTGTACACAGAGATTGTTAAGTCTTGTAGTAAAATCTGTTGACTTTAGCAATCTTTGTTTCATTATATGCTAATGGTGACAGATGAAAAATGGCAGAAAGCACTTCTTGTGTTTTTTGCCTCAGGTTTGTGTGGCCTGTAATGCTAGAAGTACTAAAAATCTCTTAATATCCTTTTGGATTCTGGCTTTTAACAAAGTTTTCTTCTGATATCTTCATTGTAAAGGCCCTATCTGGTTCAATCCCAGAGATAATGCAGCTCCATGACTAAACTGGTCAAAAACCAAATCCATACCAAAAGCATACAGCTGATACTTGTCTCTTTTAAAGAGGAACGTCTGGAGAACTAGAAATGTAGCTCATTTTTTTCCTATCAGCTCAGCTGAATAGAACAGACCTGTCTGAGTGCCATAAACATTCGTTTTCCAAACGTTTTCATGGCAAGATGTCTTTAATATTCTTCTAGATTCTCATTCTTAATAAACTTTCCTTTATTGTAAATCTTAATTTTTAAGGCCCCATATAGTTCACCGTAATTTAAGAAACCTCAAGGCAATAAGGGTGCGCAAATTATTTGTTTGAGATTGTAATATGCTCTCCTCTAATGGAAAATATTGGATATTTCCGAACAAAATGGTTAGAAATAATAAATACTGTTATCATCAATGTACATGAAATGCTTCCTAAATTGTAGAATGGCACATGAGCAAGAAAAGTACTGATGCTTGACTTAAAAAACACCATAGATGATGGATATCTGTTTTCTCTCCTGAAGAGTGATATCTGTCAGGTGGATGGGGTCGTTGTTTTATGTGTGATATTCCAAACAGTGCTTACAACAGCTATAAATCCGGACATCCATTTGTGAGAAAGCAGCTGTGTGTTTATAGATGGTGCTGATGCTCTGTTCATTCTTCAGGCAGTTGTTCAGAATAGATGGAGTCAAGAGTGTCTTCTTCGGCCCTGACTTCATAACCATTACTAAGGTAATGAAGCTGCACTTTTAAACGGGATTTTAATGTAACTTTATTTTTAAGCATTGTATCTCTTTATCCTCCAGGCTGATGGTCAGACAGAGTGGAAAGTGATCAAACCGGACGTCTTCGCCACCATCATGGACTTCTTCACCTCCGGACTTCCTGTTGTCAATGAGGCAGATGCTCCACGTGCTGACACGGGTTAAACATCGCCTTCCCTTCTTTACTTCTCATCTTAACATCCTCACTAAATGCAAGATCACTGATCAAATGTTGTGTGTGCCGTACATCTGCAGCTCCTTCTGAGGATGACGATGAGGTGGTGGCCATGATTAAAGAGCTGCTGGACACACGCATAAGGTACAGCAGTAAACTACTGCACGTTTCTTAATGAAGGCTTTTTTTAAATGTTGCATACAAATTTAGCAGGTCACATTAGTCCTCAAATCTCAAAAAGTGAGCTGCCTTCCGCAAATAAAGACAGCTGCCTATAAAACCAGCGTCCTAACTGAAACAGAAGCATTATTGATTTCTAACACTCTACAAAGGCACCAACTTGCATAAATATACACACAGTAGCACATACAAATATTGGGTAAATGGTCAGTGTAACTATTTAAATATTAAACTGAAACCGAACCACCTCTAATAAGCATAACTAGGCCTCTATACATGAAGTAGCAAACACACATATTGGGTAAATTGTCATTTTTTGTTAGTAAAGTATTAATATTGAATCTAAATAATTAAATAAAATGTATTTATAAGCTATATTCATCTTCTTTGTCTGTCATCTTGGATTTATGTTTACCCCTGAGCTTCTTATATTTTAAAAAAAGAATATGCTTTCTAGGTTTTTGTTTAACTTGTACATTACCATCTAAAGATTTAGATAACTTTTTCTAATATGTTTGAAATTCATAATTTTATTCGGCAAGGATGCAATAAATTGATCAGAATTGACAGTAAAGACATTCATGATGTTACAAAACAATTTCGGTTTCTAAGAAATGCTGTTCTTTGCAACTTTTTGTAATCGTCAGAGATCCTACAAATGAATCCCGGTTTCCACAGAAATATAAAGCAGCACAGCTGTTTTCAACATTGATAATAATCATGTTTTTTGAGCAGCAAATCAGCATATCGGAATGATTTCTGAAGATCATGTGACACTGAAGACTGGATGTTTCAGTTGCATTGCCGTCTATGGAGGGTCAGAAAGCTCTCGGATTTCATCAAACGTATCTTAATTTGTGTTCTGAAGACGAGCGAAGGTCTTACGGGTTCGGAACTAATGACAGAATCTATCTGCGTGTGTGCTTCAGGCCCACGGTGCAGGAGGATGGAGGTGACGTGTTGTACCGGGGGTTCGAGGATGGCATTGTAAAGCTGAAGCTGCAGGGTTCCTGCACCAGCTGTCCCAGCTCCATCATCACGCTAAAGAGCGGCATCCAGAACATGCTGCAGTTCTACGTTCCCGAGGTGGAAGGAGTCGAGCAGGTGAGGAGTTCAGAACGGATGCTCCTCTCAGAAATGAGAGTGAGCGAATGATGCCAGAATTCTCGTTTTCTTACGACACGAGAAGATTCACTAATATTATGTGCCTTTTAATCTTGTAGGTGAAGGAAGAGGATGTGGATGTCGAAAAGGAAGTCCAGTGACATGAGTTTCGGTTGACTTCATCCTTTCTTTCTAATAAATGACCTAGCACCCTTCTTTCCCATCAGTGTCCGATCATGTAGTTTAGCAGAGACTACTCCGTTACACAGCAGTAAGGAAAATGGACAAATCTGTCTCTCACACTCCTTTAAACACGTATGTGTTAGCTACAGACACTTATCAAGTGTGCAGCAAATGTTTTTTAGGCTACACTTTTGTATAGACAGTGTTTGGTTGGTGCTGTAACAGGTTTGGGGTTGGTCGCAGATAATATTTTATAGATTATCACTCATTGCACTGGATAAAATAAAAGGCAGAATTTCATGCATTTTTGAATAAGTTATATGCAATATGCATTTTCCAAGACGCATGTAAATATTAGCTTAAGAAATCGATTGGTTTCATGCTTAATGTAGTTTCAGGAATCCTGTTTGCTTCATCGGTCATTGTACATTTAAAAAAAACCAAAAAAAAAAAAAAAACGGTTGTATCACCAGCAGAGGACGCTACAGAACTATACAAACAGCCACAATAAAATCACTGCTCATTCAGAGACTGGTTCTTTTTTTCTCTCTTCAGAAGCAGCATGTCTTTCATTCATTGTCTAATCACCATCTTGATTTTTGGCATTTGCATCCTTGCACTGGACCTATAAAGAAAAAAACTGGGGCTACTCGCAGATGGAAGGTCTGTTTCATAAATATTCATAACTAGCTTATTACTGTTTAACTTTTGTTAAAAAGCCTGTCAACGTCTATCCAGTGGCAGCTTCATGCTAACTTGTCCCACTACAGTGTTCAATGATTTGTAACTTCTTGCCCTGTGTAAAAACATGAGAAATGTTCAGTATGTGCCTGTAGAAATTGACTTAGAAAAATAAACACAAATGTTCACTGTTATTAAAGATTGGAACAACTACTGTACGTAGCACATCAGATTCCCTTCAGATTTCTTTTTAAAGCAAAACAACAGTTTTAAAATAAAAGTGGATCTATATAATCTTTATTTAATAGCCCTTTTAGTCATCATATTTATATATTTGTTAACATATTGTATATTTGAACTGAAATGAGCATAAATAAGATCTATTATGGACACCATGTTCTGTTCATTTCTGGGTGTCTTTTTAAATAATATGAATGCAGTTCACCAAACTGGGATGAAACTGGCCTCAGCAAGGCATGATTGGAGGATGCATGAGATATCATTTTTCATTGTTGCTACATTTTGCGGAACGTGACCATTTTGAATGAGAAAATAATATTTTTTGCTGTCTATTGTTTACCTTTTGAAATTTTGAGCAAACTCTTCTGTCACTTGGTATATGACTGTAATGCTTATATAATATTTTACCCAGGCTGATAAATGAAATTTTCGACTGTTATTGCTGTTGTATGCATTTATTAAATTGTTACCTGCTAAGCTCCAGTTGAATTAGCATATCTGCAAATTGTTGGCTATGCAGTTCAATAACATTTTCATTTACTTTTGTATGATAACAAATTGGCACGCTGCTTGGGCCCTGAAGCAAAACTTGTTGAGAATCTCTGAGTTAGACACAGGGACGTAGCACCAAATTTTGGGCCCTGTATACTCTCAATGTCAGTGGGTCCCCTACACATGTCATTGTACGATGCAGGTTAGCAAAATGAAAATTCAATTTAATGAATTTTTTTTTTTTTCAATATAAACAAGTATAAATGGTGTTTAAATCTATAATCAAATCAGATTATAGTAATGACTGGTTCCTTCATTCACCACCTGAATTGATGCATTTGGCCTACCTTTAAACCTTAAAACTCGTTTGTGTACTAACATTTTGATCCATGATACTGATGCAAGTTTTAAATTAAAAACATTTATTTTTGAACAGGAGAACACGAGACTACTGTACCCTCAGAAACCAATCAAATAAGCTTAGCCTGCCATAATGAAAAAAAAAATGTCAACTATAAAGGAATAACCTTTCAGTTTTGTAAATTCCCATTAATTCCCTTAAATTCTTGTTAACTCCCATGGAAATTTTCCAACTTTGAAAATTCCCAGAATTTTGCAACCCTATTCATTGGCTTTGATAACATCATGAATTTATTGAGCATTGACTATAGCTTTTAAGCACAGTACTGTTTGTTTCTGAAACTGGTTAATGTTGGCAACCTGACGTTAGGCCTGGCCCATAATTTACTTACAGCAACAAGCAGCCTGGTTGACAAACTCCCTCCCTCCATCCATCTGTCTAGTTCCCCCTTCCCTCCAGGTCCTCCTTCGTCCCCAGTTGCTCTGGCTCTGCCACCATTGTCCCGGTCCCTACCTCAATCTCATGAGCCATCAAATCCACTTTGGCCCTGCAGACCCTCTGTGTTACCCTGACTCTTTGGCGGTCTGTTTCTGACCTGGGCTCCTCCTCCATTGGCTATGTCTCCATCAGCAGGCCCCATCTTACATCTTCGCCAACCGGGGCTTTGCCGTTATCCACCTCATATGTTTAGTTAGTTGTGGTTTCATGGACATTTGGCTTGTTTTTATCTGTCTCTGTATTTCCTTGTTTAGTTTTCCCGTTTTTCATTGGTTTTCTTAGTTATTTAAGGTTATTGGTAATGTGAGGTAACAAGGACAAGGCAGAATCTGTAAAATGTAGGTAACATACATTTTATCCTGTTTACAGTGTGTGTTTGTGTGTGTGTGTATATATATATATATATATATATATATATATATATATATATAAAGTTTAATGACACAAATGTAGAAGGTTTTCTTCTTGTTAAGAGGAAATTTAGTTTTGAAGATTTTCACCTTAACTGAAAGTTGAAATATATGTATTAACATGCTGAAAAACACTCATTATAATACACAAAACACGAGTACTATTAATTTATATCTATACTACAATTCAACATATAAACATTTTCTGAACCTCTAAGAAGACATTTATAATATTACTGTTAGAAAGTACATTACAAAAAATAAAAATAAACCAACACATAGAAATTATATTTGAATGAAAACAAAATATTTATTTGTCCATATAATATTAACAATAATTAATATTATTATTTGCCATTATTATTATAATTCATTATTGTTTTTTGTCATAATGGTTTAAGTATTTAACATTATAATTGGCAAATATTCAATAATAATAATGATAATAATAAATGTTTAAACTTTTTTATTGTTTTATTTCTGGGTATCAGCTGAATATAAAGAAACAAAAATTCTAAATATTAGCTTAAAAGAGAGTAAGACAGACTGAAAGACGTGAGAAAGTGAAAATAACAATGACTTTCACAATGCAGGAGAGGACTGTGGAGATAGAGAAATGGAATGAGTAAATGAAAGGCTAAGAAGTAGCGATAATCAGATCTGTGGGTGATGTCTTCAGATGTGGTTTCAGGGTGCTGATGGTCACAGCTGACTGACTTCACTACAGACTGAAAATCTCCTGAATCCAATATCTCTCTACAGCCCGCTAATAGAGACTTGTCACTCAAAGCACTGACAAGCTCGTGCTCTCTCTCTCTCTCTATCTCTCTCACACACAGACACACCAAGATCCTGGCCATAAATCAATGACTCGCGAGTGAACGTGAGAGGAATATTAAAAAAGGAAAGCTAGACTGACTCATTCACCCCAGTTTTAGACACCTCCGGAAGATGAAAAGATGACAGCAGTCTGACCTATAGCCAATGAAACACTCACGGCTCTATGTCAACATAATTCTACAAATTCAATCTAAAATCCCTGTTTCATGTTCTGGCAGCAGCATAACTCTGTAATTCCCCAGACATTAAACAGGGAATATTTTTAGTATTATGATGCTGAGCTCATGTCATACATCAACCAATTCACATATTCAACATATTGTCTTCACGTGATTTTTAATGCGATTTGAGTGGATGGAATGTAGAACGTAGATCAGAGTAAGTAGCGACTTAATCACCTTAACTGCTGCTTTAGGAAGTGTGTAAGGCATTCTGAAAGCTGACGGTTATTACAGGAAATTATTAAAGGGGTCATATGATGTTTCTTAAAAGAACATTATGTAGTGTATTTTGTGTAATGCAATGTGTTTATGCGGTTTAAGGTTAAAAAAACATTATTTTCCAAATACTGTACATTTTGTTGCTCCTTTATGCCCCTCCTTTCTGAAACATGCCAATTTTTACAAGGATCATCGGCCAGAAAAACGAGGTGTATGCTGATTGGCCAGCTATCCAGTGCATTGTGATTGGCTGAATACCTCAAGCATGTGACTGAAATGTTATGTCCCTTAACATCCTATGATGCCGTCTCCCGGCACGACCAGACAAAACCAATAAAACCCAATACAATCGAGGCATTTGTTGCAACCAGTGGGGACACAATTACTGATTATAATGACTTATACTGTTTTTTTACACGTTGTGTTCTGTATCGCGCCGCATAAACATAAAATCATGTCTGCATTTGTGATCGGAGAAACAACAAACAACAAATGCTACTCTACACTCTACAGTCATCAGTGGCAAATTCTTTAAATATAAAAAATTTACTTACAGGCTGTGAGTCAAAAGCACCAGACTGTCCTTGCAAAGTTGTAACTGCCGCACTTTATAGAACAGCCTGTGAGCACAGACCCATTGTAGGCAATGCAGAACTGCAGGTTCAGGAAACAGTCCTCCATAAAATGCATCACATAGTGTCACACACTGCAGGCTAGAGTAAGGAATGGCCGGTGGTCTAGATGATGACCCCGGGCTGGACTCTGCTTCATCCATGAAAGCACTATCCGGCGATCCACAGTGCAAAGTTGATGTATTTCCTCAGCGACCAGCATGGATCAGCTCTAGACATGATGGAGTTTCACAACGAAACACACAGCATCTCCAACATATTGCGGCAGCAGCAACAGTGAGAATAAAAGTTACTCCTTCTTTCTTTGCATGAACATATGGGTGGCATTATGCAAATCTTCTCACACAGTGACATAGGCATTGTTATGGTTTCTGATAGATAAAACACACGGAGAGCAGAGAATCCACAAGAACAGTCTTTAATATTAAAATGGATGTTGGTATATTCACCAGAGGCCAGTTCGTACTCACTCAAAGCAGTAGGAGTGTGGGCGGGGCAAATCTCTATGTCCCTGAGCTCCACTAACACTCCCTAAGTGCTCAGTGGTGAAGCCGGCTCATACACCTTGTCAGACCATTGCAGAGGAGCTGGCTCCAGGGCGATGGTAACTTCCGACTTTTTCCTCGGTCTAGGTTCCTTCATTGTGCTGACCTCCATGGTCTGCGGTGGGCACATGCCACACGTCTGTCGCATCATTCGCTGGTGGTACGCTGGTCTCTGGCAGTGGTTGAGTGGGACTGGTGGCGAAATCATCCTCTGCAGGGCCGATGGTAAATGCCAAGTTGTTGTCTACCAGCACCCTCTCCACAAAGGTGGCCAAATCATCTTTAGGACTTTTCTCACAAAAAAGTACATACTTTTAGGTCGTAGTATAAGTAGGCGAATTGGGACTCAGCGTAAGTCACAACCGAAAATCAAAACACAGATATGTAACAGGCATGGGGGCGTGTTTAAATGAGGTATTTTAGGAGGCCTTGGACGTTTTAACTTTTATAAAAAATATCTCTTTGGATTTGAGACCTTAGTCTTTGCAACTTTACAGCTTTAAAGCTTAAACCCAAAAATATTGTGTTGTAAGGAATTGTACTATGGCTGATTAGTGATGCTTGTTAACACAACCATCTGTTTTACTGTTGTTCAGGGGCTTTGAACAAACCCCTAACCCTAAGTATTCAACTTTGTTGCATAACTCACCCAACATGGTTTGAGCTGCAGACATGAATGATGGCTCAAAGTGTGATCAGAATTAAGATTTTTGATCTTGCAATGATAAAATGGGGGAAACATCACATAGAGAGAAATTCAAGGTGGGACCTTAACTGAGCAGAATATCATAAGTTGATTTGGGGCCACTTTGCCAGAAATCTGAGTTATTCATTTGTAAAGGAACATGGACTATTTTAGTATTTTAAACGAACTATTTTTGCAGCATTTGTCACTTGCCACTTTTTTTTGACTTTTTTTTTTTTTAAATATTGTACTTGCAGATAATATAATATAAATGAAATAAAATATTATGTGTACTTAAAGAGAGACACTTGCATGACTGTTTAAGTACACTTTTAAAAGCAAACTCTGTGATACTTTGTAAGTTTTACTTTGAAGTACACTTAAAATCATTGTTTTAATCAACTATTGTCATGCTTTATTACACTTATTTTTATGTGTTGACTGACATATTAGGAAATATAAGCTACTTGATTATAATTTTAACTGTAGTTTATTATTTAATATTACATTTAAAGTTAAAATATTTTAAATGTACTTAACTGCAACTTCATCTGTGCAAATGTTTAATTACAAATATATTTAAATACAACCCGAATTCCGGAAAAGTTGGGACGTTTTTTAAATTTTAATAAAATGAAAACTAAAGGAATTTCAAATCACATGAGCCAATATTTTATTCACAATAGAACATAGATAACGTAGCAAATGTTTAAACTGAGAAATTTTACACTTTTATCCACTTAATTAGCTCATTTAAAATTTAATGCCTGCTACAGGTCTCAAAAAAGCTGGCACGGGGGCAACAAATGGCTAAAAAAGCAAGCAGTTTTGAAAAGATTCAGCTGGGAGAACATCTAGTGATTAATTAAGTTAATTGATATCAGGTCTGTAACATGATTAGCTATAAAAGCTTTGTCTTAGAGAAGCAGAGTCTCTCAGAAGTAAAGATGGGCAGAGGCTCTCCAATCTGTGAAAGACTGCGTAAAAAAATTGCGGAAAACTTTAAAACAATGTTCCTCAACGTCAAATTGCAAAGGCTTTGCAAATCTCATCATCTACAGTGCATAACATCATCAAAAGATTCAGAGAAACTGGAGAAATCTCTGTGCGTAAGGGACAAGGCCGGAGACCTTTATTGGATGCCCGTGGTCTTCGGGCTCTCAGACGACACTGCATCACTCATCGGCATGATTGTGTCAATGACATTACTAAATGGGCCAAGGAATACTTTCAGAAACCACTGTCGGTAAACACAATCCGCCGTGCCATCAGCAGATGCCAACTAAAGCTCTATCATGCAAAAAGGAAGCCATATGTGAACATGGTCCAGAAGCGCCGTCGTGTCCTGTGGGCCAAGGCTCATTTAAAATGGACTATTTCAAAGTGGAATAGTGTTTTATGGTCAGACGAGTCCAAATTTGACATTCTTGTTGGAAATCACGGACGCCGTGTCCTCCGGGCTAAAGAGGAGGGAGACCTTCCAGCATGTTATCAGCGTTCAGTTCAAAAGCCAGCATCTCTGATGGTATGGGGGTGCATAAGTGCATACGGTATGGGCAGCTTGCATGTTTTGGAAGGCTCTGTGATTGCTGAAATGTATATAAAGGTTTTAGAGCAACATATGCTTCCCTCCAAACAACGTCCATTTCAGGGAAGGCCTTGTTTATTTCAGCAGGACAATGCAAAACCACATACTGCAGCTATAACAACAGCATGGCTTCGTCGTAGAAGAGTCCGGGTGCTAACCTGGCCTGCCTGCAGTCCAGATCTTTCACCTATAGAGAACATTTGGCGCATCATTAAACGAAAAATACGTCAAAGACGACCACGAACTCTTCAGCAGCTGGAAATCTATATAAGGCAAGAATGGGACCAAATTCCAACAGCAAAACTCCAGCAACTCATAGCCTCAATGCCCAGACGTCTTCAAACTGTTTTGAAAAGAAAAGGAGATGCTACACCATGGTAGACATTCCCCGTCCCAACTATTTTGAGACCTGTAGCAGAAATCAAAATTGAAATGAGCTCATTTTGTGCATAAAATTGTAAACTTTCTCAGTTTAAACATTTGCTATGTTATCTATGTTCTATTGTGAATAAAATATTGGCTCATGTGATTTGAAAGTCTTTTAGTTTTCATTTTATTAAAATTTAAAAAACGTCCCAACTTTTCCGGAATTCGGGTTGTACATGACAGGCAAGTATTAATAGCAGTGACATTAAAGTATATTTTAGTTTATCATAAATGCATGTCAGTACATTCAGCAGTACACTTTAACCACACTTCACAGACAGTAGAGGTAATTAAGTGGGTCTAAAAAGCAGTCTTAAGTTCAACTAACTGCATTTACGAAGAACTTTAATTATAATACGTTTTCTTTTAATTGTAAATAACATGCAGTCGGGCTTCTGAAAATATTACATTAAGTTTGCACTTGTATTCATTTAAAGTATATTATTTCTGTAATAAGTGGGCCTAAAAGTGGTCAAGTTGAAGTTTTTTATCACAAGGGTTTTAAGTTACTACCGTTAAAATGTTATACAGCCAGGAAATGAATGATAGGTAACAATTTAAAATAAAGTTATATATGTTAACATTGCTCAATTCAATAGCTGAAATAAATTAATAATAAACAATACTTTTACAGCATGTTGTTCATAATATAATTTAACATTTAAGGTACATAATGTCATGAGGTTTGATTTCTCTCGTTTTGGGTGTCTTTTTCCTCTATTATTTATTCCTCATTGGGTTCAGCTGTCACCTGTTACCGCTGGTGTTCATGCACCTGTGCACCCACCTGTTGAGTGTGTTTTTGCGCTGATTGCGCTGCCTACTTCTCCCTGTTCTTTGTTCTAGTCTGTGTCAATGTCAATGTCACCTTTATTTATATAGCGCTTTAAACAAAATACATTGCGTCAAAGCAACTGAACAACATTCATTAGGAAAACAGTGTCAATAATGCAAAAATGATAGTTAAAGGCAGTTCATCATTGGATTCAGTTATGTCATCTCTGTTCAGTTAAATAGTGTCTGTGCATTTATTTGCAATCAAGTCAACGATATCGCTGTAGATGAAGTGTCCCCAACTAAGCAAGCCAGAGGCGACAGCGGCAAGGAACCGAAACTCCATCGGTGACAGAATGGAGAAAAAAACCTTGGGAGAAACCAGGCTCAGTTGGGGGGCCAGTTCTCCTCTGACCAGACGAAACCAGTAGTTCAATTCCAGGCTGCAGCAAAGTCAGATTGTGCAGAAGAATCATCTGTTTCCTGTGGTCTTGTCCTGGTGCTCCTCTGAGACAAGGTCTTTACAGGGGATCTGTATCTGGGGCTCTAGTTGTCCTGGTCTCCGCTGTCTTTCAGGGATGTAGAGGTCCTTTCTAGGTGCTGATCCAGCATCTGGTCTGGATACGTACTGGATCCGGGTGACTGCAGTGACCCTCTGATCTGGACACAGACTGGATCTGGTGGCCATGGTGACCTCGGAACGAGAGAGAAACAGACAAATATTAGCGTAGATGCCATTCTTCTAATGATGTAGCAAGTACATAGGTTGTTATGGGAAGTGTTTCCGGTTCCGGTTTACCTAATTAATGCAGCCTAAAAATCCTTTAACGGATTTGGATAATAAAAGCATATTAGTATGTTATGTGTATGCCAGGTTAAAGAGATGGGTCTTTAATCTAGATTTAAACTGCAAGAGTGTAACTGTGTCCGGGAATTGTTTGATGTGAGTGTGACGTGATGCTCACACTCTCGCTTGACGCAGTTTGTGTATGTGTGTATGTGTGTATGTGTGAGCCCGCTTTAACGGCTCGTTTCCTGGAAAGATTGTGCTCTGATATCGTAGAGGAGATATATGCGCGAGAGGTCCCCGTGGTTTTCGATCAACTGGTTGATTTGGCAATCCATTTGGAGAAGCGTGCTGACCTTCAGCGCCATGCCTGCAGTACCCAGCAAGCTCCGTCCCCACCACGGCCTGGAAGGGTAGCTCATTGCGCCCCTGTATTGATTACAGGGGGTTGAATGACATAACGGTCAAAATTCGCTACCCTTTGCCTCTTATGTCATCAGCTTTTTAGATACTTCAGGGAGCTCGGATCTTCACCAAACTAGACCTTCGTAACGCTTACCATTTAGTGCGTATTAAGGTGGGAGATGAATGGAAGATTGCGTGTAATACTCCCCTCGGTCACTTTGAATATCGTGTTCTCCCGTTCGGCCTTGTCAACGTGCCGGCTGTTTTTCAACCCTTGGTCAACGACATTCTGAGAGACATGCTCAACATTTTCGTTTTTGTATACTTAGATGACATCCTCATCTTTTCTCCGTCTCTGGCGGAGGATGTTCAGCACATTCATTGTGTCCTGCAACGCCTATTGGAAAATAACCTTTTTGTTAAGGCTGAGAAATGCGTGTTTCATGCCCAATCGGTGTCTTTCCTAGGTTCGGTGATCTCTGCTGACGGCATCAGCATGGATCCAGCTAAGATACGCGCGGTATTAGAATGGCCCGTCCCTGACTCTCGTATTGCTCTCCAGCGTTTTCTGGGATTCGCTAATTTCTATCGTCACTTTATTTAAAATTTTTGTCACATTTACCTTTAACCACACTCACTTCAGCTAAGAGACGTTTTGAATGGACCGAGAAGGCCCAGCCCGCTTTTATTAGACTGAAGGAGCTGTTCACTTCAGCACCTATTCTCATCACGCCTGATCCCATGAGACAATTAATTGTCGAAGTTGATGCCTCAGATATCGCCGTGGGTGCTGTCCTTTCCCACGCGCTCCCCTACTGATAATAGGGTCCACCCCGGCGCGTTCTTCTCACACCACTTCTTATCTGCTGAATGCAATTACGACATTGGTAACCGCGAGCTTCTTGCCATTCGTTTGGCTTTAGTCGAGCCACTGGTTAGAGGGTTCCTCTGTTCCATTCATTGTATGGACGGATCATAGGAACCTCAAGTATATCCAGTTGGCTAAATGATCTAGGACGCCCAATGGGCGTTGGTTCATTTCCTCGTGTTCTGTGTGTGCTCAGACCAATTCTATTAACTCTCCCCCCGTGGGGCTTCTTAGACCCCTCCCCATTCCATCTCGCCCTTGGTCACACATAGCCATGGATTTCATCACTGTTCTCCCGGCTTCGAACAATAATAATAAAATTTTTACCATAGTCGATCGTTTTTTTAAAGCAGCCCATTTCGTACCGCTTAACAAGCTCCCCTCCGCCAAGGAGACCGCCCAGATTATTATCGAAATCATTTTTCGTTTGCATGGTCTCCCCACAGACATTGTCTCAGACAGGGGACCCCAACCTGCTTTGCAGTTCTGGAGAGAATTTTGCAGATTGATCAGTGCGACTGCCAGTTTATCCTCTGAGTTTCATCCCCAGACTAATGGGCAAGCAGAGCGTACCAACCAGATCCTTGGAAGAATGCTCCATACTTTAGCCTTTCACAATCCAGCATCTTGATGTGTGAAACTTCTCTGGGTCAAGTATGCCCATAATTCTCTTCCCTCGTTGGCCACCGGGTTATCCCCGTTTCAGTCTTCATTAGGGTATCAGCCCCCTCTCTTTTCCTCTCAGGAGACTGAGACTTCAATTCCCTCTGTCCAAGCATTTATCCGTCGTTGCCAACGTACCTGGAAAGTTGTTAGGTCCGACCTATGTCGAAATAGAGAGCAAACCCGTCGCGCAGCCAATCTTAACCGCGTTAAGGTACCTAGATATTTTTGTGGTCAAAAGGTATGGTTGTCCACAGGAATCTACCACTACAGGCCGAGTCACGTGAACTGGCCCCACGCTTCATTGGGTCTTTCCCCATAATCAAGGTTCTTAGACCTGCGGCCGTCAGACTCAGATCGCTCCCACCCGCCCTGCCCACTGTCCCGCTCTAATTGAGAGTTCTCTTATTTACAGGGTCAGAGATTAATGGACATGCGTCGCTGGGATCGGGGGTTAAGGGTTAAGGGCCAGACGAGAGGAGTTGGATTCCAGCTCGGGACGTCCTGGACTGCTCTCACTTGACACAGTTTGTGTATGTGTGTATTAGCAGTGATTTATCAGTATCTGAGCTCCTGTTCCTGTCTCTGTCCCAGTCCCGGGCTTGACCTTGTTTCTGCTGTCCTGATCTGCTATGCTGTGTCCTCTGTCAAAAGGCGAGGTTGCCACTATCTGCCAGCTTGTACTGCCTCCGCTGGCTTGACTCATCCCAGTTGGACTGCCCATCGGTAGTCGATCGGTGACTCGGGAAGCAACTGTTTAATTCTAAGTTCTCCAGCTGCAGCGTGTCCTCTTTACCATGCCCGGCAGACCGTTTGTGTTTTTCTTTTGGGATTGAATAAACTGTACAACCTTCTTTCGCCTCTGGGTCATCTCAGGTTCCCCCCTTTTTTTTCTTTTTTTTTTTTTGACAGTGTATAGATTAACATTAATCAGTGCATAAAATATACAATAGCACATTTATAAGTTAACATTAAAGTTAGCATGAAATGAAAATTCACCTTACTTTCTGAATGTACAGTCGTGGCCAAAAGTTTTGAGAATTACATAAATATTGGAAATTGGAAAAGTCTCTGCTTAAGTTTTTATAATAGCAATTTGCATATACTCCAGAATGTTATGAAGAGTGATCAGATGAATTGCATAGTCCTTCTTTGCCATGAAAATTAACTTAATCCCAAAAAAACCTTTCCACTGCATTTCATTGCTGTCATTAAAGGACCTGCTGAGATCATTTCAGTAATCGTCTTGTTAACTCAGGTGAGAATGTTGACGAGCACAAGGCTGGAGATCATTATGTCAGGCTGATTGGGTTAGAATGGCAGACTTGACATGTTAAAAGGAGGGTGATGCTTGAAATCATTGTTCTTCCATTGTTAACCATGGTGACCTGCAAAGAAACGCGTGCAGCCATCATGGCTTCACAGGCAAGGATATTGTGGCTACTAAGATTGCACCTAAATCAACAATTTATAGGATCATCAAGAACTTCAAGGAAAGAGGTTCAATTCTTGTAAAGAAGGCTTCGGGGCGTCCAAGAAAGTCCAGCAAGCGCCAGGATCGTCTCCTAAAGAGGATCCAGCTGCGGGATCAGAGTGCCACCAGTGCAGAGCTTGCTCAGGAATGGCAGCAGGCTGGTGTGAGCGCATCTGCACGCACAGTGAGGCCAAGACTTCTGGAAGATGGCCTGGTGTCAAGAAGGGCAGCAAAGAAGCCACTTCTCTCCAAAAAAAACATCAGGGACAGATTGATCTTCTGCAGAAAGTATAGTGAATGGACTGCTGAGGACTGGGGCAAAGTCATATTCTCAGATGAAGCCCCTTTCCGATTGTTTGGGGCATCTGGAAAAAGGCTTGTCCGGAGAAGAAAAGGTGAGCGCTACCATCAGTCCTGTGTCATGCCATCAGTAAAGCATCCTGACACCTTTCATGTGTGGGGTTGCTTCTCATCCAAGGGAGTGGGCTCACTCACAATTCTGCCCAAAAGCACAGCCATGAATAAAGAATGGTACCAAAACACCCTACAACAGCAACTTCTTCCAACAATCCAACAACAGTTTGGTGAAGAACAATGCATTTTCCAGCACGATGGAGCACCGTGCCATAAGGCAAAAGTGAGAACTAAGTGGCTCGGGGACCAGAATGTTGAAATTTTGGGTCCATGGCCTGGAAACTCCCCAGATCTTAATCCCATTGAGAACTTGTGGTCAATCCTCAAGAGGCGGGTGGACAAACAAAAACCCACTAATTCTGACAAACTCCAAGAAGTGATTATGAAAGAATGGGTTGCTATCAGTCAGGATTTGGCCCAGAAGTTGATTGAGAGCATGCCCAGTCGAATTGCAGAGGTCCTGAAAAAGAAGGGCCAACACTGCAAATACTGACTCTTTGCATAAACGTCATGTAATTGTCGATAAAAGCCTTTGAAACGTATGAAGTGCTTGTAATTATATTTCAGTACATCATAGAAATAACTGAAACAAAGATCTAAAAGCAGTTTAGCAGCAAACTTTTTGAAAAATAATAATTATGTAATTCTCAAAACTTTTGGCCATGACTATATGTACTGTGAATGATTCATCCATGCATGTTTATTTCTTTATTTTTGTAAATTTACTTCTTTAAGTTTTTAATCAAAATTAAAAATACCTGATTCAGGCTTCTCCTCAGTTATCGTTATTCAGAGGATCTGCCTTCATTCAATCAACAACCGAGACACAGGACCTCAGCCCCACATTTGGAAAGCTCTGGCCTGATGGTTAAAGATTCAGATTTGTAATGTTCCTGTGGCTTAAGTGGTGGAGCATTGTGTTAGCAGCGCAAGGTTGTGGGTTCGATTCCCAGAGAACACATGTTAGGTAAAAAATGTTAGACTGAATGCTCTGTAAGTCACTTTTGTAAAAGTGTCTGCTAAATGCATACATTTATTTATTTATATTTAAATTAGTGAATTTAATTAATTTAATTTATAATCCAAAGGTTGTGAGTTCAAGTCTTGGGCTGGCAGGGATTGTAGGCGGGGGGAGTGAATGTACAGCAATCTCAATAACACGACTGAGGTGCCCTTGAGCAAAGCACTGAACCCCCAACTGCTCCCTGGGTGCCACAGCATAAATGACTGCCCACTGCTCCGGGTGTGTGTGTGTGTGCACTTTGGATGGGTTAAATGCAGAGCACGAATTCTGAGTATGGGTCACTATACTTGGCTGTATGTCATGTCAGTTTCACTTTTTTTTCCTCGATCATTCATTTTACTCAGATGTACTTTGCATCACTATCACGAAGAAATGAACTGTCACTACTTCCATTTAACTACGACTTTAACCTTATTTTTTACGCTTTAGAGGTTCATGTAGAATAAAATGTTTTCCTTGCAAGCAAAATGTTCAATGGTAAGACTGCAGAGAGTTAGTGAAGAAGGAAGCATCTAAACTTGGCAGCTTCCAAAAATAAAAGCAGCTGTTTTAGGCTAATGATATTACTGTCTTCATCTCATGTGAAGCTACATGAAAAACATGTTTTTATTAAACATTTTAATATAAAATTTTTTATTGTGTAAAACATTTTAATAAAAAAGAAGTGAGTGCATCTTACAGTACTACTGTGAAGGTTATTACATTAACACACATACATTTTTTGTTATTATACAGAAAACATTTGCAATTAGTGCAATTATTTGACAATATGATGATAAATTGGATTTTACAGTGTATAACCTGAGGTGAAACCAAGGTTACAGCTTGTCAGTAATTTGTTAGCAGTTGGCAAAATGAGTCCATGCATCCTCATGAGGCTCGCTTCATCATGCGAAACAACTGTCCTTTTACATTTATGATGTAACCAGATGATGATGAGGACAAATGATCCGTTCTCCTCTCTTTCTCTCCCCGCCCCTTGTGCAGAGAAAAAATCTTGCATTTTCACACAAATTAAGGACATACATTCCCACAAAGCTCCTTCACATACACGAATCACACGATGAAGAGCAGGAGCCGAGCCGTGTGTGTGTGTGCTGAAGCGATAACAGCTGAGCTGAGAGATACACACGCCAACATAGATTTGTAATTTGTACAAATGTGTCGCTGGGAGTCACTGGAACCACTGTAGTGGAACCACTACAGCTGCCCTCAGGGCCACAACAACAACTCAACCAACAATGTTCAAAATCCTAAAAAAAGTGTTATTTCAACAAATTCATCTTTATATATAGGGGCTAGAATATCATAGAGACTCTGTGGTGGACTCATGAAAAATAAGTACACTTAGCATACCTTTAAAAAGAGGACTTATTACAGAAATAATGTATTTAAACTGTCTGCACTTTAACTGCACTTAAATTAAAATGCATTATAGTTTAAAACAGAACTTTAAAGTGATTTCAATCAGGACCACTTCTGTCAAGTATATTTATGACAATTATAATTGCATACAGTTAGTGTTGGCAGTATGGTTATGTTCTGGGCAACACTCCACACGGCTGTCCATGCAGCCATGCTTGAACAAGACAAACCCCCCTGGGGTACAGAACAGAACCATTATAAGTATATATAATTACAATTCACAATTAAGTGAGTTGTAAACGAAATGTGAAAGACTGCTTCCAATGAAGAGACTGTAAAGAAAGAACAAGGTTAGATCGGATTACAGGTTCAGTTGGTGGAGTTGGGGTTGGAGGAGGGAGTTAATTGCAAGCAGCGATGCGATGGAAGAGACACTGAAGAATGGGAATTTAAAAAGACCGCAGGTGATAGGTGTCAAGACTGGATTGGTACACGTGAGGAACAGCTGACTGTCAGCTGATGCAAGCGTGACTAACGTGGCCTGACTGAACTAACGCGATGCTCGATTTTTGACCCACTTAAAAAAGGCTTAAGTATTTATTTATATTTCATAATTATGATTATTTGAAATATGGTTAAATTGTACAGTTCTGCTGAATGTACTGTCAAGCATTTATGGTTAACTGATTTATAATTTAATATAATTTCTATAGAAACTTTAATGTCATGTATTTAAGAGTGTTTGTTATTGCACATCTGTAATGATGACGTTGCAATTTAGTACATTTAAAAGATATGATCTTTAAATAAAATTGAATAACACATTACAGTTAAAAAAGATATTCAATTACTTTACATGTGCTTTAGTATGTTAGTAAACCTATAAGTGCACTATTTTAAAGCATCACAAAAGATTAAAACATAATTTAAAATGTATTTTTTAAAGTAAAACATTTAATTTGCACTAGTGTACTTAAGTGTAAAGTTTAGTTTTATTTAACTATAATAACCCTGATTTGGTCCAGTAAGAAACTAGCTAGAGCACCCTAGAAATGCCCTAGCAACCAGAATACCATCGAAATACCCACACAGCAATGCACCAAAACACAGTAGCGATCGCAAATCAACTATTTGCAACACTTTGTTTACAGTTCTGTTCTGTTCTATATATATACAGTATATATATATGTTTATGTATTTATATATACATAATAAATTACTTTTATTTTGGATGCGATTATTCATGATTAATACTAATTACTAATGAAGTCATCCCGGTGTAATTAGAGAGATTAATAGCTCATTTGTAGGTGATTATCATCAGTAAGGTGTTGTTTATGACGGCATGGTCAGCTGACGGCGGAGCAGCACAGCATGCAAAATCGCTACATCTGTTTGGTTATGTAACCTAATTTAGATGACTATGCACAAAGTGCTGGCCGCTTATTTAGCTAGCCTGTCAAGCCACATTAAGTCATTGTGTGTGTGTTGTGCAGCCCTTAAGACATCTGCATTACTGAAAGCTGCAAAAGGCATCGACTCATACAAGGCCCTCAAAGGCCGGCTTTTCTTTTCTGTTGTTCTCTTGCTCTGTTCTGTATCTGAGTCTGATCCCTGCTCTATTCATGTGCACTCTGTTAGCAGATCTGTGGAATACATTAACCTCTCAGTACAGAATTATCTTTAAACTGTGTTTCAGTTCAGCACTGTACTCAAACGGCAATTAAATGAACAGACAGATGGTAATTTATGAAACAACAAACATGTAAAAAAAGAAAATTATAATAATGATTATTGTTTCAATTTGTAAGACTGAAAACTTGTGACAACTTGCCCTGACATGACATGTATGAAAAATATCACATTTATAGCTTTCAACTTTATCATAACAATAAATATACTTTTATTGTTCAAAGTCTCTTATGATGGATGCATTTATTTGATCA
Organism: Carassius carassius; assembly: GCF_963082965.1. Lineage (NCBI taxonomy): Eukaryota > Metazoa > Chordata > Actinopteri > Cypriniformes > Cyprinidae > Carassius > Carassius carassius. Next base: position 5,097,091 of record NC_081788.1, read on the forward strand.
ATCGTAATATGTTTTAGAATTTATTCCTGTGATGCATATATATATATGGATTTTGAAAAATACTGAGATAAAGCCCTTTTGAACGTCCTTCTGTGACAGTTAGCTCCGCTGTCCTAAAACAATTGGATAAAATTTGAACATAAGTCACATATTTTACCAAGACTTCATCAGTCACTTTTCATATTTTTTAAATGGCTTTGTTGTTTGTTACAACTTCTAATGCTTTTGTTTTTATGGACTTTTAGATGTATTTCTCACAAGAATCATGAAGTTATGGATTTATAAATAAATAGCCCATTGATAAAATGTAGCATGTAGAGAAAGACCTCTTTATGAAAGCTTAACAGAAAATCTATTCAGTTCCAAATATTTGCTTACGGCTGTGGAACAATGGTTCATTTTTATGAGCAAGTCCAAGCAGGTGTGTTTCTCAGAAAAGACAATAATTTGTTATTCTTAGATTGTAATGATTAAAGTCTTGCATTTGACATTTGCAGTATTTTTGCACAAAGGAGTTTAAGTGTGTCAAGTTTGAATTTTGTCATTAAATATTTTTAGTTAATTCAGAAAGAACATAAAAACAATAACAACAACAAAAGAATTTTTTGTTGTTGTTTGAAATAAAATTAAAAACAAGTAGTTGCAAATGAAAACATTTCTCATTTCCATTTAGTTTGTCTTGATGTGCTCAAATAACTAAAACTGAATAAAATAAAAAGTATAAAGACCTAT